>NW_028125107.1:0-138000 GCF_965194825.1 Balaenoptera physalus
GTTGTCATGGAGCATTTTGATGACAAGTGTCCATGAACATTGTGATGACATGGTTCATGGAGTATTGTGATGACAAGTGCCATGGCGAATTGTGATGACAGGTGTCATGGGGCATTGTGATGACAGTGGTCATATAGAATTGTGTTGAAATGTATCATGGAGGACTCTGATGACAGGGGTCGTGGAGCACTGTGATGAGAGTGGTCATCTAGAATTGTGATGAAATATACCACGGAGCAATGTGATGACAGGGGCCGTGGAGCACCGCAATTAGAGGGGCCATGGAGCATTGTGAATACAAAGGTCATGGAGCATTGTGATGACAGGGGTCATGGAACATGGTGATGACAGGGGTCCTGGAACCTTGTGATGACACAGTTCATGGAGCATTGTGATGACAAAGGCCATGGAACATTTTGATGACATGAATTCTGGAGCACTGTGATGACAAGCGCATGGAGCATTGTGATTATAGGGAACATGGAACATTGTGATGACAATGGTATGGAACAATGTGATGACAAGGGTCTTCGTGCATTGTGATGACAGGGGTCATGGAGCATTGTGATGAAGGGGATCATGGAGCAATGTGTTTACAGGGGCCATGGAGCATTGTGAATACATAGGCCATGGAGGATTGTGATGACAGGGGTCAAGGAGCATTGTGATGAAAGTGGTCATGGAGCATTGTGATGACACGGGCATGGAGCATTATGATGACAAGAGTTCTGGAGCATTGTGATGAAATGGGTACGGAGCATTGTGATTACAGGGGACCAGGAGCATTGTGATTACATGGGCAGTGAATATTGTGATGACAGGGGTCATGGAGCACTATGATGACAAGTGTCATGGAACATTGTGATGACAGGGTTCATGGAGCATTGTGATGAGAGGGGCCTTGGAGCATTATGATGATAGGCGTCATGGGGTATTGTGATGAGAGTGGTCATAGAATATTGTGATGAAATGGATCATGGAGAAATGTGATTACAGGTGCCATGGAGCATTGTGAATGCATAGGCCATGGAGCAATAAAATGACAGGGGTCAAGGAGCATTGTGATGTAAGCGGTCATGGATCATTGTGATGACAAGTGTCCTGGACCATTGTGATGGCACGGATCATGGAGCATTGTGATGACAAGGGCCATGGCTAATTGTGATGACATGTGTCTTGGGGCATTGTGATGACAGTGGTCATCTAGAATTGTGATGAAAGGTATCATGGAGCACTGTGATGACAGGGGCCATGGAACATTGTGATGACAAAGGCCATGGAGCATTGTGATGAAAAGTATCATGGAGCTTTGTGATGACATGGGCATTCATCATTATGATGACAAGAGTTCTGGAGCATTGTGATGACAAGGGCATGGAGCATTGTGATTACAGGGGTCATGGAGCATTGTGATGACAACTCTCATGGAACATTGTGATGACAGGGTTCATGGAGCATTGTGATTAAAGGGGTCATGGAGCATTTTGATGACAAGGGCAGGCGAACATTTGGATTACATTGGTAATGGAGCATTGTGATGACATGGGCAGGTAACTTTGTGATGACAGGTGTAATAGAACATTGTGATTACAGGGGACATGGAGCATTTTGTTGACATGGGCAGGCAATATTGTGATGACAGGTGTCATGGAGCATTGTCATGACAATTGTCATTTAAAGTTGTGCTGACAGGGATCATGGAGCATTGTGATGAGACGGGCATTGGAGCATTGTGAAGACAGGCGTACTGGAGACTTCTGAGGAAAGATCTCATGGGTCATTGTGATTACAGCAATCATGGAACATTGTGATGACAGTGGTCATGGAGCATTGTAATGACAGGGGCCATGGAGAATTGTGATGACAGGGTTCATGGGGCATTGTGATGACAGTGGTCATGGAGGATTGTGATGAAAGGGGTCATGGAGCACTGTGATTACAGGGGCCATGTATAATTGTGATGACAAAGGCCATGGAGCATTGTGATGACAGTTGATATGGAGCATTGTGTTGAAAGGGGCATGGAGCATTGTGACGACAATGGTCATGGAGCATTGTGATGACTGTTATCATGGAGCTTATTATGAAAAAGGTCATAGGGCAGTGTAATGACAAGTATCATGGAACATGTGATAAAAGGAGTCATGGAGCATTGTGATTAAAAGGATCATGAGGCATTTTGATGATAAGAGTCATGGAACATTGTGATGACAGGGATCATGGAGCATTGTGATGACAAGGGCTATGGAGCATTGTGATGACTGTGGTCATGGGGTATGGTGATGACAGTGGTCATGGAGCATTGTAATGACAGGGGTCATGGGGCATTGTGATGACAGTGGTCTTGGAGCATTGTGATGAAAGGGGTCATGGAGCACTGTGATTAAAGAGGCCATGTATAATTGTGATGACAAAGGCCATGGAGCATTGTGATGACAGTTGTCATGGAGCATTGTGTTGAAAGAGGCATGGAGCATTGTGACGACAATGGTCATGGAGCATTGTGATGACTGGTATTATGGAGCATTGTTATGAAAAAGGTCATGGGGCAGTGTAATGACAAGTATCATGGAGCATGTGATGAAAGGAGTCATGGAGCATTGTGATTAAAAGGATCATGAGGCATTTTGATGACAAGAGTCATGGAATATTGTGATGACAGGGATCATGGAGCATTGTGATGACAAGGGCTATGGAGCATTGTGATGACTGGGGTCCTGGGGCATGGTGATGACAGTGGTCATGGAGCATTGTGATGACAAAGACCACGGAGCATTGTGATGACAGGTGTCATGGAGCATTGTGATGAAAGGGGTCATGGATCACTACGATGACATGGGTAATGGAGCATTGTGATGATACGGGCATGGAGCATTGTGATGACAGGGATCATGCAGCATTGTGATGAAAAGGGCTATGGAGCATTGTGATGACTGGGGTCGTGGGCCATGGTGATGACAGTGGTCCTGGAGCATTGGGATGACAAAGACCACGGAGCATTGTGATGACCGGTGTCATGCAGCATTGTGATGAAAGGGGTCATCGATCACTACGATGACATGGGTAATGGAGCATTGTGATGATACGGGCATGGAGCATTGTGATGACATGGGCATGGAGCATAGTGATGACAAGAGTTCTGGAGCGTTTTGGTGACCAGGGCATGGATCATTGAGATTACAGTGGCCATGAAACATTGAGATGACAAAGGAATGGAGCATTGTGATGAAAGCAGTCCTGGAGAATTGTGAGGAAACGGGTCATGGATTATTGGGCTGGAAGGGTTCCTGGAGCATTGTGATAACAAGTGCCATGGAGCATTTTAATGAAAGGGGTACTGGAGCATTGTAGAGAAAAGGTTCATGGATCATCATGATTACACGGATCATGGAATATTGTTATGACAAGGGTTTCGGAGAATTGTGATGACAGGGGTCATGAAGCACTGTAATAGCAGGCGTGATGTGGCATTGGATGACAGGGGCATGGAGCATTGTGATGACAGAAGTTATAGAATATTGTGATGACAAGGGCCATGGAGCATTGTCATGAAAGGTCTTATCTGGCATTGTGATGAGAGTGGTCATGGAGCATTGTGATAAAAGTTGTCATGAAGCACTGTTATTACAGGGGCCATGTAGAATTTTGGTGACAAAGGCCATGGAGCATTGTGATGACAGGCATCATGGAGCAATTTGATGAAAGTGGTCATGGAGCATTGTGGTGAAATGCGCCATGGAACATTGTGAAGACAAGTGTCCTGGAGCATTGTGATGACAAGGGCCATGGCCAATTCTGATGACAGGTGTCATGGAGCATTCTGATGAGAGTGGTCATCTATCATTATGATGAAAGGTATCACGGAGCACTGTGATGACAGGGGCCATGGAGCATTGTGATGACACGGTCATGGAGCATTTTGATGAGGAATGATCTGGAGCATTACGATGACAAGGGTATGGAGCATTGTGATTACAGGGGCCAGGGAGCATTGAGATGACAAGGGCAGGGAACATTTTGATGACAGCGGTCATGGATCATTGTGATGATATCTGTCATGGAACATTGTGCTGACAGGGTCCATAGAGCATTGTGATGACAGGTGTCATGTGGCCTTGTGATGACAGTGGTCATAGAACATTGTGATGAAAAGGATCATAGAGCAATGTGATTACAGGGGCCATGGAGCATTGTGAATACATAGGCCATGGAGCATTGTGATGAGAGGGGTCAAGGAGCATTGTGATGAAAGTGGTCATGGAGCATTGTGATGACACGGGCATGGAGCATTATGATGACAAGAGTTCTGGAGCATTGTGATGACAAGGTTATGGAGCATTGTGATTAGAGGGGACCAGCATCATTGTGATTACATGGGCAGTGAATATTGTGATGACAAGGGTTCATGGAGCACTGTGAAGACATGTTTCATGGAAAAATGTGATGACAGGGTTCATGGAGCATTGTAGATGAGAGGGGCCTTGGAGCATTATGATGATAAGCGTCATGGGGTATTGTGATGAGAGTGGTCATAGAATATTGTGATGAAAAGGATCATGGAGCAATGTGATTACAGGGGCCATGGAGCATTGTGAATACATAGGATATGGAGGATTGTGATGACAGGTGTCAAGGAGCATTGTGATGAAAGTGGTCATGGAGCATTGTGAGGACACGGGCATGGAGCATTATGTTGACAAGAGTTCTGGAGCATTGTGATGAAAAGGGTATGGAGCATTGTGATTATAGGGGACCAGGAGCATTGTGATTACATGGACAGTGAATATTGTGATGACAGGGGTCATGGACCACTGTGATGACAAGTGTCATGGAACATTGTGATGACAGGGATCATGGAGCATTGTGATGAGAGGGGCCTTGGAGCATTATGATGATAGGCGTCATGGGGTATTGTGATGAGAGTGGTCATAGAGCATTGTGATGAAAGGGATCATGGAGCAATGTGATTACAGGGGCCATGGCACATTGTGAATGCATAGGCCATGGAGCAATGAAATGACAGGGGTCAAGGAGCATTGTGATGTAAGTTGTCATGGAACATTTTGATGACAAGTGTCCATGAACATTGTGATGACATGGTTCATGGAGCATTGTGATGACAAGTGCCATGGCGAATTGTGATGACAGGTGTCATGGGGCATTGTGATGACAGTGGTCATATAGAATTGTGTTGAAATGTATCATGGAGGACTCTGATGAGAGGGGCCGTGGAGCACTGTGATGAGAGTGGTCATCTAGAATTGTGATGAAATATACCACGGAGCAATGTGATGACAGGGGTCGTGGAGCACCGCAATTAGAGGGTCCATGGAGCATTGTGAATACAAAGGTCATGGAGCATTGAGATGACAGGTATCATGGAACATTGTGATGACAGGGGTCCTGGAACCTTGTGATTACACAGTTCATGGAGCATTGTGATGACAAAGGCCATGGAATATTTTGATGACATGAATTCTGGAGCACTGTGATGACAAGCGCATGGAGCATTGTGATTATAGGGACCATGGAACATTGTGATGAGAATGGTAGGGAACAATGTGATGACAAGGGTCTTCGTGCATTGTGATGACAGGGGTCATGGAGCATTGTGATGAATGGGATCATGGAGCAATGTGATTACAGGGGCCATGGAGCATTTTGAATGCATAGGCCATGGAGCACTGTGATAACAGGTGTCATGGGGCATTGTGATGACAGTGGTCATCTAGAACTTTGATGAAAGGTAACATGGAACACTGTAATAATAGGGCCATGGAGCATTGTGATGACAAAGGCCATGGAGCACTGTGATGGAAAGTGTCATGGAGCATTGTGATGAGACGGGCATGGAGCATTATGATGCCAAGAGTACTGGGGCATTGTGGTGAAAAGGGCTTGGAGCATTGTGATGACAAAGGCCATGGAGCATTGAGATGAATGGGGTCATGGGGCATGGTGATGACAGTGGTCATTGAGCATTGCGATGACAAAGACCTCGAAGCATTGTGATGACAGGTGTCATGGAGCATTGTGATGATTAGTGGTCATGGATCACTACGATGACATGGTTAATGGAGCATTGTGATTATACGGGCATGGAGCATTGTGATGACAGGGGTCATGGAACATTGTGCTGACAGGCATCATGGAGCATTGTGATGAGACGGGCACTGGAGCATTGTGAAGACAGGCGTACTGGAGCCTTGTGAGGAAAGATCTCAAGGGTCATTGTGATTACAGCGATCATGGAACATTGTGATGACAGTGGTCATGGAGCATTGTAATGACAGGGGCCATGGAGAATTGTGATGACAGGGGTCATGGGGCATTGTGATGACAGTGGTCATGGAGCATTGTGATGAAAGGGGTCATGGAGCACTGTGATTACAGGGTCCATGTATAATTGTGATGACAAAGGCCATGGAGCATTGTGATGACAGTTGTCATGGAGCATTGTGTTGAAAGGGGCATGGAGCATTGTGACGACAATGGGCATGGAGCATTGTGATGACTGGTATCATGGAGCATTGTTATGAAAAAGGTCATGGGGCAGTGTAATGACAAGTATCATGGAGCATGTGATGAAAGGAGTCATGGAGCATTGTGATTAAAAGGATCATGAGGCATTTTGATGACAAGAATCATGGAACATTGTGATGACAGGGATAATGGAGCATTGTGATGACAAGTGCCATGTAGCATTTTAATGAAAGGGGTACTCTAGCATTGTACATAAATATTTCATGGATCATCGTGATTACACGGATCATGGAATATTGTGAGGACAATGGTTTTGGAGCATTGTGATGACCGGGGTCAATGAGCACTGTAATAGCAGGGGTGATGGGGCATTTTAATGACAGGGGCATGGAGCATTGTGATGACAGAAGTCATAGAATATTGTGATGACAAGGGCCATGGAGCATTGTCATGAAAGGTCTTATCTGGCATTGTGATGAGATTGGTCATGGAGCATTGTGATAAAAGTTGTCATGAAGCACTGTTATTACAGGGGCCATGTAGAATTTTGATGACAAAGGCCATGGACGATTGTGATGACAGGCATCATGGAGCAATTTGATGAAAGTGGTCATGGAGCATTTTGATGAAATGCACCATGGAACATTGTGAAGAAAAGTGTCCTGGAGCATTGTGATGACAAGGGCCATGGCCAATTCTGATGACAGGTGTCATGGAGCACTGTGATGACAGTGCTCATCTATCATTATGATGAAAGGTTTCATGGAGTACTGTGATGACAGGGGCCATGGAGCATTGTGATGACACGGGCATGGAGCATTATGATGAGAAGTGGTCTGGAGCATTTCGATGACAAGGGTATGGAGAATTGTGATTATAGGGGCCAGGGAGCATTGACATGACAAGGGCAGGGAACATTGTGATGACAGCGGTCATGGATCATTGTGATGAGATCTGTCATGGAACATTGTGCTGACAGGGTCCTTAGAGCATTGTGGTGACAGGTGTCATATGGCCTTGTGATGACAGTGGTCATAGAACATTGTGATGAAAAGGATCATGGAGCAATGTGATTACAGGGGCCATGGAGCATTGTGAATACATAGGTCTTGGAGCATTGTGATGACAGGGGTCAAGGAGCATTGTGATGAAAGTGGTCATGGAGCATTGTGAGGACACGGGCATGGAGCATTTTGATGACAAGAGTTCTGGAGCATTGTGATGACAAGGGTAAGGAGCATTGTGATTACAGGGGACCAGGAGCATTGTGATTACATGGGCAGTGAATACTGTGATGACAGGGGTTCATGGAGCACTGTGATGACAAGTGTCATGGATCATTGTGATGACAGGGTTCATGGAGCATTGTGATGAGAGGGGCCTTGGAGCATTATGATGATAGGCGTCATGGGGTATTGTGATGAGAGTGGTCATAGAATATTGTGATGAAAAGGATCATGGAGCAATATGATTACAGGTGCCATGGAGCATTGTGAATGCATAGGCCATTGAGCAATGAAATGACAGGGGTCAAGGAGCATTGTGATGTAAGTTGTCATGGAGCATTGTGATGACAGGTGTCATGGGGCATTGTGATGACAGTGGTCATGTAGAATTGTGATGAAAGGTATCATGGAGGACTCTGATGACAGGGGCCGTGGAGCACTGTGATGGCAGTTGTCATCTAGAATTGTGATGAAATATACCAGGGAGCATTGTGATGACAGGGGTCATGGAGCCCCGCAATTATAAGGGCCATGGAGCATTGTGAATACAAAGGTCATGGAGCATTGAGATGACAGGGGTGATGGATAATTGTGATGACACTGTTCATGGACCATTGTGATGACAAAGTTCATCAAGCATTGTGATGACAGGGGTCATGGAGCATTGTGATGCCAAAGGCCGTGGAACATTTTGATGACATGAATTCTGGAGCACTGTGATGACAAGCACATGGAGCATTGTGATTATAGGGACCATGGAGCATTGTGATGACAACGGTATGGAAAATTTGATGATAAGGTTCTTCGAGCACTGTGATGACAGGGGTCTTGGAGCATTGTGATGAAGGGGATCATGAAGCAATGTGATTACAGTGGCCATGGAGCAATGATATGACAAGGGTCAAGGAGCATTGTGATGTAAGTTGTCATGGAGCATTATGATGACAATTGTCCATGAACACTGTGATGACATGTTTCATCAAGCATTGTGATGTCAAGGGCCCTGTCCAATTGTGATGACATGTGTCTCGGGGCATTGTGATGACAGTGGTCATCTAGAATTGTGATGAAAGGTATCATGGAGCACTGTGATTAGAGGGGCCATGGAGCATTGTGATGACAAAGGCCATGGAACATTGTGATGACAAGTGTCCTGGAACATTGTGATGACACGGGCATGGAGCATTATGATGAAAAGAGTTCTGGAGTATTGTAATGGCAATGGCCTGGAGCATTGTGTTTACAGGGGCCATGGAGCATTGTGATGACAAGGTTATGTGGCATTGTGATTAAATGGAACAAGGAGCACTGTGATGACATGGGCAGGGAACATTAGGATGACAGGGATCATGGAGCATTGTGATGATAGTGGCCTTGGAGCATCGTGATGACAGGCTTCATGGGGCATTGTGAATACATAGGCCATGGAGCATTGAGATAACAGGTGCCATGGAGCATTGTGATGAAAGTGGTCAAGGATCATTGTGATGTTAAGTGTCCTGGAACCTTGTGATTACTCGGATCATGGAGCATTGTGATGACTCGTTTCATGGAGGATTATGATGAAAAGGGCAATGGAGAATTGTGATGCCAGGTGTCATGGGGCATAGTGATGACACTGGTAATCTAGCTGTGTGATGAAAGGTATCATGGAACACTGTGATGAAAGGGGACTTGGAGCATTTTGATGACAAAGGCCGTGGAGGATTCTGATGACAAGTGTCATAGAGCATTGTGATGACATGGGCAAGGGGCATTATGATTACAAGTGTTCTGGAGAATTGTGATGACAAGGGCATGGAGCATTGTGATTACAGTGTCCATGGAGCATTGTGATGAAAAGTGCAGGGAACATTGTGATGAGAAAGGTCATGGAGCATTGTGATGACAAGGGCTGGGATCATTGTGATGAGAAGGGTCGTGGAGCATTGTGATGAAAGGGATCATGGAGCAATGTGATTACAGGGGCCATGGAACTTTGTGATGACAGTGGTTATGGAGCATTGTGATGAAAGAGGTCAAGGATCATTGTGATGACAAGTGTCCTGGAATCTTGTGATGACACGGTTCATGGAGCATTGTGATGTCAAGGGCCATGGTGAATTATGATGACAGGTGTCATTGGGCATTGTGATGACAGTGATCATCTAGCATTGTGATGAAAGTTATACTGGAGCACTGGGATGACAGGGGCCATGGAGCATTGTGATGTTAAAGGCCAAGGAACATTGTGCTGACACGTGTCATGTAGCATTGTGAGGACAAGTGCATAGAGCCTTATGATGACAAGAGGTCTGGAGCATTGTGATGAGAATGGCATGGAACATTGTGATTACAGGGGCTATGGAGCATTGTGATGACAAGGGTCATTGAGCATTGTGATGACAGGGGTCATGGAGCATTGTGATGATAAAGGCCATGGAGCATTGTGATGACAGGGGGCATGCAGCATTGTGAAGAAAGGGATCATGGAGCAATGTGATTTCAGGGGCCATGGAAAATTGTGAATACATAGGCCATGGAGTATTGTGATGACAGGTGCCATGGCAAATTGTGATGACAGTGGTCATCTAGAATTATGAAGAAAGGATTCATGGAGCACTGTGATGACAGGGACCATGGAACATTGTGATGACAAAGGCCATGGAGTATTGTGATGACAAGTGTCATGGAGCATTGTGATGAAATGGGCATGGAGGACTATGAAGACAAGAGTTCTAAAGCATTGTGATGACAACTGTCATGGAACATTGTGATGACAGGTGTCATGCGGCATTGTGATGACAGTTGTAATGGAGCATTGTGATGAAAAGGATCATGGAGCAATGTGATTACAGAGTCCATGGAGCATTTTGAATACATAGGCCATGGAGTATTGTGATGAAAGTGGTCATGGATCATTGTGATGGCAAGTGTCTTGGAACACAGTGATGACACTGTTCATGGAGTATTGTGATTACAAGGGCCATGGCCAATTTTGATGACAGGTGTCATAGGGCATTGTGATGACCGTGGTCATCTAGAATTGTGATGAAAGGTATCATGGAGCACTGTGATGATAAAGGCCATGGAACATTTTGATGACAAATGTCATGGAGTATTGTGATGACACCGTCATGGAATATTGTGATGACAAGAATTCTGTAACATTGTGATGAAAAGGGCATGGAGCATTGTGATTACAGGGGTCATGGAGCATTGTGATAACAAGTGTTTAGAACATTGTCATGACAGGGATCATGGAGCATAGTGATGAAAGGGGCCATGGATCATTGTGATGACAGGCGTCATGGGACATTGTGTTGAGAGTGGTCATGGAGCATTGTGATGAAAGGGATCATGGAGCAATGTGATTTCAGGGCCCATGGAAAATTGTGAATATATAGGCCATGGAGCATTGTGATGAAAGTGGTCAAGGCTCATAGTGATGACAAGTGTCCTGGAATATTGTGATGACACGTTTCATGGAGCATTGTGATGACAAGGGCCATGGCAAATTGTGATGACCGGTGTCATGGAGCATTGTGATGACCAGGGCCTTCGAGCAATGTGATGAAAAGGGTCATGGAGTATTGTGATGAAAGGGGTCATGGATCATTGTGATTACAGGGATCATGACACATTGTTATGACAAGTGCCATGGAGCACTGTGATGACAGGGGGCATGGAACATTGTTATGAATGGGGTCATGGAGCATTGTGATGTCAAGGGTCAGGTAGAACTGTGATGGCAAGTGTCATGGATCATTGTGATAAAAGGGGTCATGGAGAACGGTGATTACAGGGGCCATGGACCATTGTGATGATAAGGACATAGAGCAATGTGATGACAATGATCAAGGAGCATTGTGATGAAAGAGATCATGGATCATCTTGATTAGAGGGGTCATGGAGCATTGTGATGGCAATGATCCTGGAGCATTGTGATGAAATGCGTCAGGGAGCATTGTGATGAAAGGGGCCATGGGCCATTTTGATGACAAGGGCCATAGAGATTTGTGATGAAAGGTGACATGGACCATTGTGATGAAAGTGGTCATGGAACATTGTGAGGAAAGCGCAATGGGGCATTGTGATGACGGGGGCATGGAGCATTGTGATGAAAATTGTACTGGAGCACTGTGATTACAGGAGTCCTGGATCATTGTGGTGACAAACGCTATGAAATATTATGGTGACATGTGTCATGGAGAATTGTGATGACAAGGGCCTGGAGTATTGTAAAGATAAGTGTCATGGAGCATTGTAATGGCAAGGGCCATGGAACATTGTGATGACAGGGGGCATGGAGCATTGTGATGACAAGGTCATGGAGCATTGTGAGAAAAGTGTCATGGAGCATTTTGATGACAATGGCATGTAGCACTGTGATGACATGGGTCATGGAGTATTTTGATGACAAGGGTCATGGAGCATTGTAATGAAAGTAGTCAGGGAGCATTGTGATGAAAGGGGTCATGGAGCACTCTTGTGAAAATGGTCATGGTGCTTTGCGATGAAAAGTACCATGGAGCATTGTGATGGAAGGGGTCATGGAGCATTGTGATTACAGGGATCTCGGAGGATTGTGAAGATAAGGGCGTGGAGCATTCTGATGACATGGGTTATGGAGTATTTTGATGACAAGCGTCATGGAGATTTGTGATGACAAGGGCCAGGGAGCATTGTGAGGAAAGGTGTCAAGGATCATTGTGATAAATGTGGTTATGGAGCACTGTTATGACAAGGGGCATGGAGCACTGTGCTGACAAGGGCCATGGAACATTGTGATGACAAGGATCATGGAGCATTGTGATGAAAGGGGTCATGGAGCATTGTGATGAATGGGGTTACGGATCATTGCGATGACAGGTGTCATGGAGGATTGTCAGTGTAAGGGCATGGAACATTGTAATGACAAGGGGCATGGCACATTTTGATGAAAGGGGGCATGGAGCATTGTGAAAACTGGGCTCATGGAGCATTTTGATGACAAGTGTCATGGATCATTGTGATGAAAGATATCATGGAACATTGTGATGATACGGTCATAGAGATTGGTGATAATTGTCATGGTGTATTGTGATGGAAGGGGTCATGGAGCATTGTGATGAATATGGTCATGGAGCGATGTGATGAGAGGGAACATGGCGCATTGTTATGACAAGCGCCATGGATCATTGTGATGAAAAGGGCCATGGAGCATTGCTGTGACAAGTGCCATGGAGCATCGTGATGAAGGTGTCATGGACCATTGTGGTGACAGGGCCATGGAGCATTGTGTTGACAGGAGTCATGGAGCACTGTGATGAAAGGGGTCATGGAGCTATCTGATTACAGGGACCATGGAGCATGGTGATGACAAAGGCCATTGAGCATTCTGATGACAGGTGTCAAGGAGCATTGTGATGAAATGGGTCATGGATCATTGCGATGACAGGAGTCAGAGAGCACTGTGATTTCAGGGGCCATGGAGCTTTGTGATGACATGGGCATGGAGCATTGTGATCACAATGGTCATGGAGCATTGTGATGAAAGTGGTCATGGAGCATTGTGATGAAAAGGGTCATGTGGCATTGTGAGGACAAGAGTCATGTAACATTGTGAAGAAAGAGGTCATGGAGCATTTTGATGAAAGTTTTCATGGAGTATTGTGATGAAAAGCATGAGGTAGCATTGTGATGACAAGTGCCATGGACCATTGTCATGACAGTGTTCATGGTGCTTTGTGATGAAAGGGGTCATGTAGAATTGTGATGACAAAGACCATGGAGCATTGTGATGACAGTTGTCATGGAGCATTGTGATGAAAGGGGCATGGAGCATTGTGACGACAATGGTCATGGAGCATTGTGATGAAAGAAGTCATGGATCATTGTGAGGATAAGGGCGTGGAGCATTGTGATGATAGTGGTCACGGAACATTGTGACGATAAGGGCATGGAGCCTAGTTAGGGACAGTCTAGCGGCCTTGGGAGTAAATTCAGTGCCTGAGATAGGCACAGTATAAGGTCTTTAGTTAGCATAAGAGGTAGGACATTGGCTCGGGACAGGGTTAGGGAAAAGGCTAGAAATCATGTCAGGAAATGACCTAAGGATAGTGTGAAGACCTTTGTTACTGAGAATATCAGGGCCTTATTCAGAACCAGTGTTAAGGCTTCAGGTAGGGACAGCATCGTGGCCTGACTTAGGGAGAGCGACAGGGACTGAGTGAGGCCTAATGTGAGGCCCTTAGCTGGGGACACTGTCAGGGAGTGACTTAGGAGCAACATCAGTGCCTTTGTTGGATCAGCTTCAGGCTCTTAGTTAAAGACATGACCGGAGCCCTAGATAGTCACAGCATCAAGGTCTCAGTTAGGGAAAGCTTCAGAGCCTGAGTTATGGACAGCCTCAGGTCTTCACTTAAAGACAGTGACAGGGCTTTCATAGAGACAGTGTCAGGACCTTGGTTAGAAATGGGTCAGCATATTAGCTCAGGAGAGTGTCAGGACTTTAGTTATTGCTGGCAGCAGGGCCTATATTAGGGACAGATTCCAGGCCTTTGTTAGAGACAGTGTCATGGCCTTAGTTAGGAGTCGTCAGGGCCTTAGTTAGGGAGAGCATTAGGGTTTCAGTTAGCATAAGATGCAGGAGATTATGTCGGGACAGAGTCAGGTTCTAAGCCAGAGATAGTGAAAGGAAATGACCAAGGGATAAGGAGAAGACCTTACATATTGAGAGCATCAGGACCTTAATTAGCAGCAGCGTGAGGGCCTCCGGACCATTACCAGGGCTTGATGTATGGACAGCGTCAGAGCCAAACTAAGGTACAGCAACAGGGCCTAAGTGAGGCCTATCTTTAAGACCTGAGTAAGGGACAGTATCAGGGCATGACTTAGGAGCAGCATAAAGGCCTCTGTAGGGTCAGCATTAGGGTCTTCGTTAAAGCTATTACCAGGGCCTCTCTTAGGGACAGGCTCAAGGCCTCACTTAGGGAGAGCGTTAGGGCTTACTTTGGGAAAGTTATAGGACCTTGGTAAGACATGGGTCAGGCTATTAGCTCAGAATAATATCAGGTGTTCAGATATTGACGGCAGCAGGGCCTTAGTTAGAGGCAGTGTCAGGGCCTAAGTTAGGACTAGCATCAGAGCCTTTGTTAGGTATAATGTCAATGACTGATTTAGGTGTAGTGTCAGGGCCTTAGTTAGGGACAGTGTCACGGCCTGCGTTAGAATGAGCCTCCAGGCCTCAGTTAAGGACAAGATCACTGCCTCGGACCTAAATTCAGGGCCTCATTTAGGGACAGAATCAGGAATTTAGCTAGCATAAGAGGATCTACAGTTGAAGGCAACTTGAACACCACCTCAAGCAGATGCAGAAGTGAACCATGCACGTTCCTATGAAAGAATATGGCACAGCAGTTGAGTACATTTTGTTTAAAGTTAGTAACACTATAAAAATTATGTCTTTAAGAAAACTATATTCAGAAGATGAAAGAATCTCATTCTAAAGAATCTCTTTAGCTAATCTCTACATTAACTAAAGAGAAAGTTAGGTTAAGGTCTAGGGACAGTGTCAGGAAATGACCTAGGGGTAGTGTCAAGACCTTAGTTACTTAGAGCATCAGGGCCTAATTTAGGACCTGTGAGTGTCAGGGCTTTGGGTAGGGACAGCGTCAGAGCCTGACTTAGGGAGAGCGACAGGGCCTGAGTGAGGCCTAGCGTCAGGGCCTTAGCTAGGGACAGTGTCAGGCCGTGACTTAGGACGAACATCGAGGCCTTAGGTAGGGACATGGTCACAGCCTCGAGACTAAATTCAGGGCCTTAGTTAAGGACAGCAACAGGGTTTTAGTTAGCATAAGAGGCCTGACATTTGCTAGGGACAGGGTCAGGTTACGGTCTAGGGATAGTGTCAGGAAAGGACCTAGGCATAGTGTCGAAACCTTAGTTACTGAGAGTATCAGGTCCTTATTTAGAACCAGTGTCAGGGCTTCAGGTAGAGACAGCATCAGAGTCTGACTTAGGGAGAGCGACAGGGGCTGAGTGAGGCCAAGCATGAGGCCCTTAGCTGAGGACACTCTCAGGGCATGACTTAGGAACAGCATCAGCGCCTCTGTTGCATCACCCTTAGCATCTTAGTTACAGACATGATCAGGGCCTGAGTTAGTCGCAGCGTCAAGGCCTCAGTTACGGAAAGCTTCAGGGCCTTAGTTAGGGACAGCCTCAGTTCTTAACTTAGGGACAGCATCAGGGCTTACTTTGGGACAGTGTCAGGACCTTGGAAATACATAGGTCAGGATATTAGCTCAGGATAATGTCAGGACGTTAGATACTGATGGCAGCAGGGCCTTAGTTACAGACAGTTTCAGGGCCTGAGTTAGGCCTAGCATCAGAGACTTTGTTAGGTACAGTGTAAGGGACTGTGTTAGGAGTAGTGTCAGGGCCTTGCTTAGGGACAGTGTCAGGGTCTGATTTAGGTGTACTGTCTGAGACCTAGTTAGGGACAGTGCTAGGGCCTGAGTTAGGATTAGTGTCAAGGCCTTATTTAGGACCAATTTCAGGGACTTAGTTTGGACTAGCATCAGAGCCATTGTTAGGAATGGTATGAGGGCCTCAGTTAGGCCTACTGTCAGGGTCTTAGTTAGGGACAGTGTTAGGGCCTGAGTTAGGATTAGTGTCAAGGCCTTATTTAGGACCAATTTTAGGGCTTTTGTTTGTAGTAGCAACTGAGCCTTTGTTAGGTATCATGTCGGGGCCTATGTTAGGTGTAGTGTCAGGGCCATTGTTAGGGATATTATCAGGGCCTGACTTAGGAGAAGCTCAGGGCCTTAGCCAGGGAAAGTGTCAGGGCCTTAGTTAGTGACATTATCAATGCCGGAATTAGCAGTAGTGTCAAAAGTCCTTAGTGAGGCGAGTAAGGAGTAAGTTAGGAATCAGGCCCTGACACTGTCTTTAACTAAGTCCCTGACACTACTAGTAACACAGGCCCTGATCTGATTCCTATTATAGGCCATGAGGGTAATCTTAACTAAGGCCCTGACACTGGCCCTAACTAAAACTGTGACACTACTCTTAACTCAGTCCCTGACACTGTCACTTACAAACCTCTGACACTATTCCTAACTCAGGCACTGACACTGTCCCTAACTAAGGCCCTGACAATACTCCTAACTCAGGCCCTGACACTGTCTCTAATTAAGGCCCTGATACTACTCTGTACTCAGCAGTGACACAGTCCCTAACTTAGGCCCTGACTCTACTCCTAACTCAGGAAGTGACACTGTCATTAACTAAAGCCTTGACACTATTCATAACTCACGCCCTAACACTACTCCTAAATCATGCCCTGGCAATGTCCCTAACTTAGGCCCTGACACTATTCCTAAATCAGGCGCTGATACAGTACCTAAGGAAGGCCCGGACATTACTCCTAACTCTGGCCCTGAAAAAGTTCCTAACTAAGCCCGACGCAATTCCTAACTCAGGCACTGACACTGTCCCTAAATAAGGCCCTGAAACTATTCCTAACTGAGGTGCTTATACAATACCTAATGAAGGCACTGATGTTACTCCTAACTAAGGCCCTGACACTACTGCCAACTCAGGCACTATCAGTGTCCATAACTAAGGCCCTGACACTACTCCTTACTCAGAGTGTCCCTAACAACGGCCCTCACACTACTCCCAACTCAGGCACTGACGCCGTCCCTAAGTAAGGCCCTGACACTACTCTCAACTCAGGCACTGACGCTGTCCCTAACTAAGGCTCTGACACTACTCCCAACTCAGGCACATATGCTGCCCTAACTAAGGCCATAACACTACTCCCAACTCAGGCACTGACACTGTCCCTAACTAAGGCCCTCACACTACTCCTAACTCAGCCTCTGACACTGTCCCTAACTTAGGCCCTCACACAACTCCCTACTTAGGCACTGACATGCTCCCTAACGTAAGCCCTGAGACTATTTCTACCTCAGGCCCTGACACTGTCCCTAACTAAGGCCCTGATAGTACTCACAACATAGGAACTGAGACTATCCCTAAATACGCGCTGAGAGTACTTCCAACACAGGCACTGACACTGTTCCTAACTAAAGCCCTGAGACTACTCCTAACTCACGCCCTGATATTGTACATAACTAAGGCCCTGACACTATTCCAAACTCAGGCACTGACACTGTCCCTAACTAAGGTCCTGACACTACTCTCAACTCAGGCACTAGCACTGTCCCTAACTAAGGACCTGTCACTACTTTTAACTCAGGCCCTGACACAGTCCCTAACAAAGGTCCTGACACTACCCCCAACTCAGGCACTTACATTGTCCCTAACTATGTCCCTCACACAAGTCCCAACTCAGGCACTGAAGCCATCCCTATCTAAGGCTCTGACACTACTCCCAACTCAGGCAATGACGCTGTCCTTACTACAGCCATAACACTACTCCCAACTCAGGCACTGACACTGTCCCTAAATAAGGCCCTGACACTACTCCCAACTCAGGCACTGGCACTGTCCCCAAGTAAGGCTCTGACACTACTCCCAACTCAGGCACTGACACTTTGCTTAACTAAGGCCCAGACAATAGAACCAACTCAGGCACTGACACTGTCCCTAACTAAGGCCCTGACATTACTCCCAACCCAGGCACTGACACTGTCCCTAAGTAAGGCCCTGACACTACTCCTAACTCAGGCTCTGACACTGTCCGTAACTTAGGCCCTACACTACTCCTTACTTAGGCACTGACACACCCCTTAACTAAGGCCCGGAGTCTACTTCTACCTCAGGCCCTGACACTGTCCCTAACTAAGGACCTGATACTACTCTCAACTCAGGCACTGACACTGTTCCTAACTAAGGCCTTGACACTACTCTTAACTCATGCTGTGACACTGTCCCTAACAAAGACCCTGACACTATTCCCAACTCAGGCACTGACACTCTCCTTAACTAAGACCCTGACAATACTCCCGTCTCATCCACTGACACTGTCCCTAAGGCTCTGACACTACTTCCAAATCAGGCACTGACATTGTCACTACTTAAGGCCCTGACCGTATTCTCAAGTCAGGCACTGACACTGTCCCTATCTAAGCCCAGACACTACCGCCAACTCAGGCACTGACACTGTCCCTAACTATATCCCTGACATTACTCCCAACACCGGCACAGACACACTCACTAACTAAGGCCCTGAAACTACTAACAACTCAGGCTCTGACACTGTTCCTAACTACCGGTGTCAGATTGCTCCTAACTCAAGCACTGACACTATTCCTAACACATTCACTGACACTGTTCCTAACTAAAGTCCTGAGACTACTCCTAACTCAGGCCCTAACACTGTCCGTAACTTAGGCCCTCGCACTACTCCCAAATCAGGCACTGACGCTGTCCCTAATTAAGGGTCTGACACTACTCACAATGAGACACTGACACTCTTCCAAATTAAGGCCTTGACACTACTCTTAACTCAGGCCCTGACACTGTCCATAATAAAGACCCTGACACTACTCCCACCTCAGGCCCTGACATTGTCCCTAATAAAGGCCCTGACACTAATCCCATCTCAGCCACTGACACTGTCCCTAAATAACGTCCTGACACTATTCCCAACTCTGGCACTGACACTGTCCCTTTTAAGGCCCTGACACAACTACCAACACAGGCACTGACACTTTCGCTAAATAAGGCAGTGAGACTACTCCTTACATAGGCACTGACATCATCCCTAACTGGGCCCTGACACTACTCCCAACTCAGGCACTGACACTGTCCAGAACTACTGCCTTGACATTACTCCCAAATCTGGAACTGAAACTGTCACTAACTATGTCCCTGACAGTACTCACAACTCAGGCCCTGACACTGTCCATCCCTAACTACCGCTCTCACACTACTCCTAACCCAGGCCCTGACACTATTCCTAACACGATCGCTGACACTGTCCGTAACTAAGGTCCTGAGATTACTCTTAACTCACGCCCTGACGTTCTCCCTAACAAAGGCCCTGACTTTTATCCCAACTCAGGCACTGACACAGTCCCTTACTAATGCCGTGACACTACTGCCAACACAGGCACTGACACTGTCTGTAACTGAGGCCCTGAGAGTACTCCTAACTCATGCCCTGACACTGTCCA
The DNA here is from genome assembly GCF_965194825.1 of Balaenoptera physalus. Classification (NCBI taxonomy): domain Eukaryota; kingdom Metazoa; phylum Chordata; class Mammalia; order Artiodactyla; family Balaenopteridae; genus Balaenoptera; species Balaenoptera physalus. The sequence goes on from NW_028125107.1 coordinate 19,817, forward strand.
TAACTTAGGCCCTGACACTACTCCCAACTCAGTCACTGATGCTGTACCTAACTAAGGCCCTAAGACTACTCCTACCTCAGGCCCTGACAATGTCCCTAACTAAGGCCCTGATACTTCTCCCAACTCAGGCACTGGCAGTGTCCCTAACTGAGGCCATGATACTACTCCCAACTCAGGCACTAAGGCTTTGGACCATTGGGATGACAAGCACCATGGAGCATTGTGATGACAAGGGCATGGAGCATTGTGATGACATGGGACATGGAATATTGTTATGAAAGGGGGCATGGAGTACTGTGATGACATGAGTCATGGAGCATTGTGATGACAGGGGTCATGGAATATTGTGATGACAAGGGTCATGGAGCATTTTGATGACAAAGGCTATGGAGCATTTTGATGAAAGGGGTCATGGAGCATTGTAATGACAGGGGTCATGGAGCATTCTGATGAGAGGGGTTATGGAGCATTGTGATGAAAGAGGTCATGGAGCATTGTGATGACAGGGACCATGGAGCATTGCCGTAAAAATTGCCATGGAGCATCGTGATGAAATTGTCATGGAGCATTGTGGTGACAGGGGCCATGGAGCATTGTGATGACAGGGGGCATGGAACATTGTTATGAATGGGGTCATGGAGCATTGTGATGTCAGGGGTCATGTAGCACTGTGATGGCAATTGCCATGGATCATTGTGATAAAAGGGGTCATGGAGAATGGTGATTACAGGGGCCATGGAGCATTGTGATGATAAGAACATAGAGCAATGTGATGACAATGATCAAGGAGCATTGTGATGAAAGGGATCATGGATCATCTTGATTAGAGGGGTCATGGAGCATTGTGATGACAATGATCCTGGAGCATTGTGATGAAATGTGTCAGGGAGCATTGTGATGAAAGGGACCATGGGCCATTTTGATGACAAAGGCCATGGAGATTTGTGATGAGAGGGGACATGGACCACTGTGATGAATGTGGTCATGGAATATTGTGATGAAAATCGCCATGGGGCATTGTGATGACAGGGGTCCTGGAACATTGGGATGACAGGCGTCATGGAATATTGTGATTACAGGTGTCCTGGAGCATTGGGATGACAAGGGTCATGGAATATTGTGATGAAAGGCGTCATGAATCATTCTGATGACAGGGTTTACAGGACTTTGTGGTGTCAGGGGTCATGGAGCATTGTGATGAAAAGTATACTGGACCACTGTGATTACAAGGGTCCTGGATCATTGTGATGACAAACGCTATGGAACATTATGGTGACATGTGTCATGGACAATTGTGATGACAAGGGCCTGGAGTATTGTAAAGATAAGAGTCAAGGAACATTGTAATGGCAAGGGCCATGGAGCATTGTGATGACAGGGGGCATGGAGCTTTGTGATTACAAGGTCATGGAGCATTGTGAGAAAAGTGTCATGGAGCATTGTGATGACATGGGTCATGGAGCATTTAGATGACAAGAGTCATGGAGCATTGTGATGAAAGTGGTCAGGGAGCATTGTGATGAAAATGGTCATGGGGCATTGTGATGTAAAGGACCATGGAGCATAGTGATGACAGGTGTCATGGAGCATTGTGATGATAGGCATGGAGACTTTATTGCAATGGTCAAGGAGCATTGCAATGAAAGGGGTCATAGATCATTGTGATTAAAGGGGTCATGGGGCATTGTGATGAAAAGTGACATGGATCATTATAATTAGAGGTTTCATGGAGGATTGTGATGACAAGCGCCATTGAGCATTGTGATGACAAGGGCCAAAGAGCATTGTGATGAAAGTGGTCATGGAGCATTGTGATGTCAAGGGTCATGGAACATTGTGAGGATAAGGGCGTGGAGCATTGTGATGACAAGGGTCATGGAGCCCTGTCATGACAGAGGTCATGGAGCAGTGTGAGGAAAAGGGCCATGGAGCATTGTGATGACAGCAGTCATGGGGCATTGTGATGAATGTTTTCATGGTGCATTGTGATGACAAGGTCCTGGAGCTTTGTGATGACAATGGCCATGGAACTTTGAGTTTACAAGGGTCGTGGAGCATTGTGATGACTGGGACCATGGAGCAATATGATGACAAGCGCCATGGAGCATTGTGATGACAGGGGTCATGGAGCATTGTGGTGACAGGTGGCATGGGCATTGTGATGAAATGGATACAGCAACGTTGTGATTAAAGGGTTCATGGATCATTGTGATTACAGGGATCATGGATCATTATGATGAAAGAGGTAATGGACCTTTGTGATGACAGCGGTAATAGGGCATTGTGGTGACAGGGGACATGGATCATTGCGATAAAAGTGTAATGGAGCACTGTGATTACAGGGGTCCTAGATCATTGTGATGACAAGAGCCATGGAACACTGTGATGAAAAGGGTCTGGAGCATTGTGATGACAAGGGTCATGGATCATTGTGATGGCAGGGGTCATGGAACATGGTGATGAATTGGGTCATGGGATATTGTGATGACAAGGGCCATGGAGCATTACGATGTCAGTGGTCATGGGGAATTGTAATGACAGGGGTAATGGAGAATTGTGATGAAAGGTGTCATGGAGCACTGTGATTACAGGGGACATGGAACATTGTAATGACAAAGGCCATGGTGCATTGTGATGACCGGTGTCATGGAGCATTGTCATGAAAGGCATCTTGGAGTATTGTGAGGAAAAGGGTCATGGGGCATTGTGATGACAGGGGCCATGGAGAATTGTGATGAAAATGGTCATTGATGTTTGTGATGAAATGCGCCAGGGACCATTGTGAAGACAAGGGTCATGGATCATTGTGATGACAGGGGTCATGGAATATTGTGATGCAAAGGGTCATGGGTCATTGTGATGACAGGGGTCATGGGCATTGTGATGACAAAGGCCATGGGGCATTGTGATGACAGTGGTCATATAGCATTGTGAATGACAGGGGCCATGTAGAAGTGTGATGACAAGTGTCATGGAGTGTTGTGATGACAGGGGTCATGGAGCATTGCGATGACATGGGCATGGACCATTCTGATGACAAGTGTTTTGGAGCATTGTGATGAAAAGTGCATAGAGCATTGTGATGACAGGGGTTATGGAGTATTGTGGTGACAGAGGGCATGGAGCATTGTGATAAATTGGGTACTGGAGAATTGTTTTGAAAGTGGACATGGATTATTGTGATGACAGGGATCATGGAGCATTGTGAAGACAAGTGTCATGGAGCATTTTGATGACAGTGGTCATGGAGCATTGTGATGACAAGGGCCTTGGAGCATTGTGATCAATGGGGTAATGGAGCATTGTGATGAAAGTGGTCATGGATCATTGTGATTACCGGGATCAAGGAGCATTGTGTGGACAAGCGCCATGAATCATTGTGATGAAAGGGGTAATGGAGAATTATGATGAAAGGAATCATGGATCATTGTAATGAGAGGGGTCAGGGAGCATTGTGCTGAAAGTGGTCATGGATTTTTGTGATGACATGTGCCAGGGAGCATTGTGATGCCAAGGGCCATGGAACATTGTGATGACAAGTGGCATGGAGCATTGTGATTATAGGGGTCTTGGAGCATTGTGATTAGAGTGGCCATGGAGCATTGTGATGACAGGGTGCATGGAACATTTTGATGAAATGGGGCCTAGAGCATTGTGGTGAGAGGGGTCATGGAGCACTATGATGACAAGGGTCATGGACATTTTGATGAAAGTGGTCATGGAGATCTGTGATTTTAAGGGCCATGGAGCACTGTAATGAAAAGGGCATGGAGCAATGTGATGACAATGATCATGGAGCATTGTGTTGACAAGGGCCATGGTGCATTTTGATTAAAGGGGTCATAGGGCATTGTGATGAAACGGGTCATGGATCATTGTGATTACAGGGATCATGGAGCATTGTGATGACAATGGTCATGGAGCATTGTGATGAAAGACGTCAGGGAGCATTGTGATGAAAGGGGCCATGGGGTATTGTGATGACAAGAGCCATGGAACATTCTGATGAAAGGGGTCATGGACCAATGTGCTGAATGTTCCACAGTAATCAAAATGCTCCATGAGCCATGTCATCACAATGCCCCATGACCACTTTCATCACAATGCCCCATCAACCATTTCATCACAATGCTCCATGACCCCTTTCATCACAATGATCCATGACCACTTTCATCACAATGCTGCATGACCACTGACATCTCAAGGCTCCATGGCCCTTGTCATCACAATGCTCCATGACCCCTGACTTCACAATGCTCCATTACCCTTGTCATCACAATGCTCCACGCCCTTATCCTCACAATGCTCCATGACCCTTGTCATCACAATCCTCCATGAACTCTGTAATCACAATGATCCATGACCAATTTCATCACAATGTCCCAATACCACATTCATCGCAAAGCTACATGACACATTTCATCACAATACACCATGACCATTGTCATCACAAGTCTCCATGCCCGTATCATCACAATGTTCCATGACCGCTTTCATCACAATGATCCATGACACTTACCATCACAGTGCTTCATGACCCCTGTCATCACAATGCTCCATGCCACCTTTCATAACAATGTACCATGCCCCCTGTCATCACAATGCTCCATGACTCCTGTCCTTACAATGCTCCATGGACATTGTCATCAAAATGCTCCCTAGCGCTTTTGATCTCAATGCTCCATGATGACATTCATTACAAAGCTCCTTGACCCTTGCATGACAATGCTCCATGGCCTTGTCAGCACAATGCTCCATGGCCCTTGTCATAACCATGCTCCATGACCACATTCAACAAAATGCTCTTTGACACCTTTCTCACAAGGCTCCATGGCCTTGTCATCAGAAATCTCCATGACGCTTGTCGTCACAATGCTCCATGACCCATGTCATCACAATGCTCCACGCCCATATCCTCACAATCCTCCATGATCCCTGTAATCACAATGTTCCATGACCCCTTTCAGCACAGTGCTCCATGGTCCCTGTCATCACAATCCTCCATGAACTCTGTAATCACAGTGATCCATGACCCCTTTCATCACAATGCCCCAATATCACTTTCATCACAAAGCTACTTGACCCCTTACATCACAATACACCATGACCATTGTCATCACAAGTCCCCATGCCCTTAACATCACAAAGTTCCATGACCCCTTTCATCGCAATGATCCATGACCCTTGTCATCACAATGCTCCATGACACCTGTCATTGCAATGATCCATGACCCCTTTCATCACAATGCTCCATGACCCCTTTCATCACAATGCTCCATGGCCTTATCATCACAATCCTCCATCAACCTTGTTATTGCAATGATCCATTACCCCTTTCATCACAGTGCTCCCTGACCCTTGTCATCACAATGCTCCATGGCCTTTGGAATAACCATGTCCATGACGATTGTCATCACAATGCTCCATGACTCCTGCCCTCACAATGCTCCATGGACATTGTCATCAAAATGCTCCATAGCACTTTTCATTACAATGCTCCATGAGCCTTGTCTTCACAGTGCTCCATGCCCCCTTTCATCACAATGTGCCATGCCCCCTGTCATTTCAATGCTCCATGCCCTTATCCTGACAATGCTCCATGACACCTGTCATCGCAATGACCCATGACCCCTTTCATCACAATTCTCCATGATCCCTCTCATCAGAATGCTCCATGACCCGTCACAATGTTCCATGACCCATTTCATCACAAGGCTCCATGACTCCTTTCATCACAATATTCCATGACCCCTGTCATCCCAATGTTCCAGGACCCCTGTCATCACAATGCCCCATGGCGCTTTTCATCACAATGTGCCATGAACACTTTCATCACAATGCTCCATGCCCCCTGTCATCACAATGCTCCATGGCCCCTGTCATCAAAATGCTCCATGAAACTTTCATCACGATGCTCCATGGCACTTGTCACGACAATGCTCCAGGTCCCTTCTCATCACAATGATCAATGGCACTTGTCATAACAATGCGCCATGATCCCTGTCATCACTATGCTCCATGACCACATTCGTCACAATGCTCCATGATCACTTTCATCACAATGCTCCAAGGCCTTTGTCATCACAATGCTCCATGGCACTTTTCTTCACAATCCTCCATTATAAATGTAATCACAATGATCCATGACCACTTTCATCACAATGCTTCATGACCCCTTTCATCACAATGCTCCATGACCACTTTCATCAAAATGCTCCATGACCACTGACATCACAAGGCTCCATGGCCCTTGTCATCATAATGCTCCATGACCCCTGACTTCACAATGATCCATGACCGAATTCATCACAAAATTCCATGATCCTTGTCATCACAATGCTCCATGACCCCTGTCTTCACAATCCTCCATTACTCTTGTCATCACAATGCTCCAAGCCCTTATCATCACAATGCTCCATGACCCTTGTCATCACAATCCTCCATGAACTCTGTAATCACAATGATCCATGACCAATTTCATCACAATTCCCCAATACCACTATCATCACAAAGCTACATGACCCCTTTCATCACAATACACCATGACCATTGTCACCACAAGTCTCCATGCCCTTATCATCACAATGTTCCATGACCCCTTTCATCGCAATGATCCATGACCCTTGTCATCACAATGCCCCATGACCCCAATTATCACAATGCTCCATGGCTCGTGTCATCACAATGCTCCATGGGCATATCATCAGAATGCTCCATCACCCCTGTCATTGCAGTGATCCATTACCCCTTCCATCACAGTGCTCCTTGACCCTTGTCATCACAATGCTCCATGGCCTTTGGAATAAACATGTCCATGACACCTTTCATCACAATGCTCCATGACCCTTGTCATCACAATGCTCCATGATCCCTTTTATCACAATGATCCATGACCTCTTTCATCACAATTCTCCAATACCACTTTCATCGCAATGCTCCATGCCCCATTTCATCACAATGACACATGACCCCTGTCATCACAGTGCTCCATGGACCTTGTCATCAGAATGCTCCTTTGCGCTTTTCATCACAATGCTCCATGATGATTTTAATCAGAAAGCTCCTTGACCCTTTTCATAACAATGCTCCATGGCAATTGTCATCACAATGCCCCATGACCCATTTTATCACAATGCTCCTTGACCCGTGTCATCACAATGTTCCATGGCCCTTGTCAGCAAAATGCTCCATGGCCCTTGTCATAACCGTGCTCCATGACCACATTCATCACAATGCTCCTTTATACCTTTCCTCACAAGTCTCCATGGCCCTTGTCATCACAAATCTCCATGACGCTTGTCATCACAATGCTCCATGACACATGTCATCAAAATGCTCCACGCCCATATCCTCACAGTCCTCCATGATCCCTGTAATCACAATGCTCCATGACCCCTGTCATCACAATGCTCCATTACAATTTTCATCACAATGCTCCATGACCACTGACATCACAAGGCTCCATGGCCCTTGTCCTCACAATGCTCCATGACCCCTGACTTCACAATCATCCATGACCGAATTCATCACAAAATTCCATGACCCTTGTAATCACAATGTTCCATGACCCCTGTCTTCGCAATGCTCCATTACTCTTGTCATCACATTGCTCCAAGCCCTTATCCTCACAATGCTCCATGACCCTTGTCATCACAATCCTCCATGACCTCTGTAATCACAATGATCCATGACCAATTTCATCACAATGCCCCAATACCACTTTCATCACAAAGCTACATGACCCCTTTCATCACAATACACCATGACCATTGTCATCACAAGTCTCCATGCCCTTATCATCACAATGTTCCATGACCCCTTTCATCACAATTATCCATGACCCTTGTCATCACCATGCTCCATGACCCCTATTATCACAAAGCTCCATCACCCCTGCCATCGCAATGATCCATTACCCCTTTCATCACAGTGCTCCATGACCCTTGCCATCACAATGCTCCATGGCCTTTGGAATAAACATGTCCCTGACACCTTTCATCACAATGCTCCATGACCATTGTCATCACAATGCTCCATGATCCCTTTAATCACAATGATCCATGACCTCTTTCATCACAATGCTCCAGTACCACTTTCAGTGCAATGCTCCATGCCCCATTTCATCACAATGACACATGACCCCTGTCATCACAATGCTCCATGACTCCTGTCCTCACAATGCTCCATGGAACTTGTCATCAAAATTCTCCCTAGCGTTTTTCATCACAATGCTCCATGACGATTTTCATCAGAAAGCTCCTTGACTCCTTTCATAACAACGCTCCATGGCACTTGTCATCACAATGTCCCATGACCCCTTTTATCACAATGCTCAGTGACCCTTGTCATCACAATGCTCAGTGACCCTTGTCATCACAATGTTCCATGGCCCTTGTCAGCACAATGCTCCATGGCCCTTGTCAGCACAATTCTCCATGGCCCATGTCATAACCGTGCTCCATGACCACATTCATCACAATACTCCTTTACACCTTTCCTCACAAGGCTCCATGGCCCTTGTCATCACAAATCTCCATGACGCTTGTCAACACAATGCTCCATGACCCATGTCATCACAATGCTCCACCCCCATATCCTCACAATCTTCCATGATCCCTGTAATCACAATGCTCCATGACCCCTTTCATCACAATGCTCCATGGTCCTTGTTATCACAATGCCCCATGAACACTTTCATCACAATGCCCCATGACCCCTTCCATCACAATGTTCCCTGACCACTTTCCTGACAATGCTCTATGACCCTTTTCATCACAAGGCTCCATGACCCTTGTCATGGCAATGCTACATGCCATTGTCATCAAAATGCTCCATACCCCGTCTCATCAAAATGCTCCATGACACTTGTCTCACAATGCTCCATGAACTTGTCATCACAATGCTTCATGCCCCCTGTCATCACAATGCTCCATGGCCCTTGCCATTAAAATTCTCTATGACAGTAATCTTTACAATAATCCAGTCCCTTGTCGTCACAATGCTCCATGACACTTGTCATCATAATGTTCCATGGTGTTTGTCATCACAATAATCCAGGACCCCTGTCATCACAAAGTTCCATGACCCTTGGCATCACAATGCTCCATGGCCCCTGTCATCAAAATGATCCATGACCCTTGTAATCTCAATGCTCCATGGCCCTTGTCATCACACAGCTCCACGCCCTTGTCATCACAATGTTCCATGACCACTTTCAACACAATGCTCCATGTCCCCTTTCATCACAATGATCCATGGCCCTTGTCATCAAAATGGCCCATGGCCCCTTTCATCACAATGCTCCCTCACATCTTTCATCACAATGCTCCATGACCATTGTCATCACAAGGCTCCATGATCCCTCTAATCAAGATGATCCATGATCCCTTTTATCACAATGCTCCTTGATCATTGTCATTATGTTGCTCCATGGCCCCTGTAATCACCATTCTCCATGAACCCTTTCATCACAATGATCTATGACACTTGCCATCACAGAGCTCCATGACCTCTGTCATCACAATTCTCCATGCCCCCTTTCATAACAATGTTCCATACCCCCTGTCACCACAATGCTCCATGACACTTTCATCAAAATGCTCAATGAGCATTGTCATCACAAAGCTCCATGCCCTTATCATCACAATGCTCCATGACCACTGACATCACAATGCTCCATGGCCCTTGTCATCACAATGCTCCATGAACCCTGACTTCAAAATGATCCATTGCACTTGCCATAACAAAGCGCCATGATCCCTGTCATCACAATGCTCCATGACCACATTCATCACAATCTTCCATGACCCCTTTCATCAAAATGCTCCAAGGCCCTTTTCATCACAATGTTCCAAGGGCCTTTTCATCACAATGCCTCATGACCCCTTCATCACAATGCTCCATGACCACTTTCATCAATATGCTCAATGAGCATTGTCATCACGAAACTCCATGCACTTATCATCACAATGCTCCATGACCACTGACATCACAATGCTCCATGGCCCTTGTCATCACAGTGTTCCATGACCCCTCTCATCAGAATGCTCCATGACCCATCACAATGTTCCATGACCCATTTCATCAAAATGCTCCATTACCCCTTTCATCACAATATTCCATGAACCCTGTCATCCCAAAGTTCCAGGACCCCTGTCATCACAATGCCCCATGGCGATTTTCCTCACAATTTTCCATGACCACTTTCATCACAATGCTCCCTGACCCCTTTCATCACAATGCTTCATGACAATTGTCATCACAATGCTCCGTGATGCCTCTAATATAGATGATCCATGATCCCTTTCATCACAATGATCCTTGATCATTGTCATCACATTGCTACATGCCCTTATCATCACAATGCTCCATGGCCCCTGTAATCACCGTTCTCCATGACCCCTTTCATCACAATGATCCATGACACTTGCCATCACAGTGCTCCATGACCCCTGTCATCACAATGCTACATGACTCCTGTCCTTACAATGTTCCATGGACATTGTCATCAAAATGCTCCCTAGCGCTTTTGATCTCAGTGCTCCATGACGACATTCATCACAAAGCTCCTTGACCCTTTCATGACAATGCTCCATGGCACTTGTCATCCCAATGCCCCATGACCCCTTTTATCACATTCCTCCGTGACCCTTGTCATCACAATGTTCCATGGCCTTGTCAGCACAATTCTCCATGGCCCATGTCATAACCGTGCTCCATGACCACATTCATCACAATACTCCTTTACACCTTTCCTCACAAGGCTCCATGGCCCTTGTCATCACAAATCTCCATGACGCTTGTCAACACAATGCTCCATGACCCATGTCATCACAATGCTCCACCCCCATATCCTCACAATCTTCCATGATCCCTGTAATCACAATGCTCCATGACCCCTTTCATCACAATGCTCCATGGTCCTTGTTATCACAATGCCCCATGAACACTTTCATCACAATGCCCCATGACCCCTTCCATCACAATGTTCCCTGACCACTTTCCTGACAATGCTCTATGACCCTTTTCATCACAAGGCTCCATGACCCTTGTCATGGCAATGCTACATGCCATTGTCATCAAAATGCTCCATACCCCGTCTCATCAAAATGCTCCATGACACTTGTCTCACAATGCTCCATGAACTTGTCATCACAATGCTTCATGCCCCCTGTCATCACAATGCTCCATGGCCCTTGCCATTAAAATTCTCTATGACAGTAATCTTTACAATAATCCAGTCCCTTGTCGTCACAATGCTCCATGACACTTGTCATCATAATGTTCCATGGTGTTTGTCATCACAATAATCCAGGACCCCTGTCATCACAAAGTTCCATGACCCTTGGCATCACAATGCTCCATGGCCCCTGTCATCAAAATGATCCATGACCCTTGTAATCTCAATGCTCCATGGCCCTTGTCATCACACAGCTCCACGCCCTTGTCATCACAATGTTCCATGACCACTTTCAACACAATGCTCCATGTCCCCTTTCATCACAATGATCCATGGCCCTTGTCATCAAAATGGCCCATGGCCCCTTTCATCACAATGCTCCCTCACATCTTTCATCACAATGCTCCATGACCATTGTCATCACAAGGCTCCATGATCCCTCTAATCAAGATGATCCATGATCCCTTTTATCACAATGCTCCTTGATCATTGTCATTACGTTGCTCCATGGCCCCTGTAATCACCATTCTCCATGAACCCTTTCATCACAATGATCTATGACACTTGCCATCACAGAGCTCCATGACCTCTGTCATCACAATTCTCCATGCCCCCTTTCATAACAATGTTCCATGCCCCCTGTCACCACAATGCTCCATGACACTTTCATCAAAATGCTCAATGAGCATTGTCATCACAAAGCTCCATGCCCTTATCATCACAATGCTCCATGACCACTGACATCACAATGCTCCATGGCCCTTGTCATCACAATGCTCCATGAACCCTGACTTCAAAATGATCCATTGCACTTGCCATAACAAAGCGCCATGATCCCTGTCATCACAATGCTCCATGACCACATTCATCACAATCTTCCATGACCCCTTTCATCAAAATGCTCCAAGGCCCTTTTCATCACAATGTTCCAAGGGCCTTTTCATCACAATGCCTCATGACCCCTTCATCACAATGCTCCATGACCACTTTCATCAATATGCTCAATGAGCATTGTCATCACGAAACTCCATGCCCTTATCATCACAATGCTCCATGACCACTGACATCACAATGCTCCATGGCCCTTGTCATCACAGTGTTCCATGACCCCTCTCATCAGAATGCTCCATGACCCATCACAATGTTCCATGACCCATTTCATCACAATGCTCCATTACCCCTTTCATCACAATATTCCATGAACCCTGTCATCCCAAAGTTCCAGGACCCCTGTCATCACAATGCCCCATGGCGATTTTCCTCACAATTTTCCATGACCACTTTCATCACAATGCTCCCTGACCCCTTTCATCACAATGCTTCATGACAATTGTCATCACAATGCTCCGTGATGCCTCTAATATAGATGATCCATGATCCCTTTCATCACAATGATCCTTGATCATTGTCATCACATTGCTACATGCCCTTATCATCACAATGCTCCATGGCCCCTGTAATCACCGTTCTCCATGACCCCTTTCATCACAATGATCCATGACACTTGCCATCACAGTGCTCCATGACCCCTGTCATCACAATGCTACATGACTCCTGTCCTTACAATGTTCCATGGACATTGTCATCAAAATGCTCCCTAGCGCTTTTGATCTCAGTGCTCCATGACAACATTCATCACAAAGCTCCTTGACCCTTTCATGACAATGCTCCATGGCACTTGTCATCCCAATGCCCCATGACCCCTTTTATCACATTCCTCCGTGACCCTTGTCATCACAATGTTCCATGGCCTTGTCAGCACAATGCTCCATGGCCCTTGTCATAACCATGCTCCATGACCACATTCAACAAAATGCTCCTTGACACCTTTCCTCACAAGGCTCCATGGCCCTTGTCATCAGAAATCTCCATGACGCTTGTCATCACAATGCTCCATGACCCATGTCATCACAATGCTCCATGCCCATATCCTCACAATCCTCCATGATCCCTGTAATCACAATGTTCCATGACCCCTTTCAGCACAGTGCTCCATGGTCCTTGTCATCACAATCCTCCATGAACTCTGTAATCACAATGATCCATGACCCTTTTCATCACAATGCCCCAATATCACATTCATCACAAATCTACTTTACCCCTTTCATCACAATACACCATGACCATTGTCATCACAAGTCTCCATGCCCTTATCATCACAATGCTCCATGAACCTTGTGATCACAATGCTCCATGAGCCCTGTCTTCACAATGCTCCATGCCCCCTTTCATCACAATGTGCCATGCCCCATGTCATGACAATGTTCCATGCCCTTATCCTAACAATGCTCCATGACTCCTCTCATCACAATGCTCCATGACCCATCACAATGTTCCATGACTCATTTCATCACAATGCTCCATGACCGCTTTCATCACAATATTCCATGACCCTTGTCATCCCAGTGTTCCATGACCCCTGTCATCACAATGCCCCATGGCGCTTTTCTTCACAATGTGCCATGACCACTTTCATCACAATTCTCCATGCCTTTCTCATCACAATGTTCCATGCCCCCTTTCATTACAATGTTCCATGCCCCCTGTCATCTCAATGCTCTATGACCCTTGTCATCACAATGCTCCATGGTGCTTGTCATCACAATGATCCAGAGCCTTAGTGCCTGAGTTGGGAGTAGTATCATTGCCTCAGTTAGGGCCACTGTCAGTGCCTGAGTTGGGAGTAGTCTCAGCGCCTTAGTTAGGGACAGTGTCAGGGCCTGAGGTAGGAGTAGTCTCAGGGCCTTAGTTAGGGACAGTGTCAGTGAGTGTGTTGGGAGTAAAGTCAGGGCATTAGTAAGGGACAGTGTCAGTGCCTGAGTTGTGAATAGTTTCAGGGCTTTAGATAGGGGCAGTGTCAGTGCCTGAGTTGGGGATAGTGTCACGGTCTTTGTTAGGGACAATGTCAGGGCGTGAGTTAGGAGTAATCTCAGGGCCTTAGTTAGGGACAGTATCAGTGACTCTGCTAGGAATAGTGTCAGGGCCTGGGTTAGGAGTAGTGTGAGAGCGGTAGTTAGGGACAGTGTCTGTGCCTGAGTTGGGAGTAGTGTCAGGGCCTAATTAGGGACAGTGTCATTGCCTATGTAGGGAGTACTTTCACTGCCTTGTTTAGCGAAAGTGTCAGTGCCTGTGTTGGTAGTTGTGTCAGGGTCTTAGTAAGGGACAATGTCATTGCCTGAGTTGGGAGTAGTGCCAGGGTCTTAGTTAAGGACAGAGTCAGGACATGAGTTAAATATTCTGTCAAAGCCTTAGTTAAGGAGAGAGTCATTTCTTGAGTTAAGAGTAGTGTAACGGCCTTAGTTATGGGCAGCGCCAGTTCCTGAGTTGGGAATAGTGTCAGGGCCTTAGTCATGCACAATGTCAGTGCCTGAGTTGGCATTAGTGTCAGGGTCTTTATTATGGACAGTGTCAGGGCCTGAGTTAGGAGTAGTCTCAGAGTCTTAGTTAGGGACAGTTTCAGTGACTTTGTTAGAAAGAGTGTCAGGGCATGAGTTAGGAGTAGACCGACACCGGTGGTTTGGAACAGTGACAGGTTCTGAGTTGTGAGTAGTTTCAGGGCCTTAGTTAGGGCCAGTGTCAGTGCCTGCGTTGGGAGTATTGTCAGGGCCTAGTTAGAGACAGTGTCAGTGGCTGAGTTGGCAGTAGTGTCAGGGCATGAGTAAGGGACAGTGTTAGTGCCTGAGTTGAGAATAGGGTCACGGCCTTAAATAGGGACAATGTCAGTGCCTGAGTTGGAAGTGGTTTCAGGGACTTATGGACAGTGTCAGTGGCTGAGATGGGAGTAGTGTCAGGGTCTTAGTTAGGGAGAGTGTCAGTGCCTGAGTTGACAATAGTGTCAGGGTCTTTGTTAGGGCCAGTGTCAGGGCATGAGTTAAGAGTAGTGTGAAGGCCTTAGTTAGGGACAGTGTCAGGACCTGAGGTAGAAGTATTCTCAGGGCCTTAGTTAGGGAGCGTGTTAGTGCCTAAGTAAGGAGTAGTGTAAGGGCCGAAGTTAGGGACAATGTCAGAGCCTGAATTAGGAGTACTGTGAGGGCCTTAGTTAGGGACAGTGTCAGTGCCTGAGTTGAGAGTAGTGTCAGAGCCTTAGTTAGGGACAGCTTCAGTGCCTGAGGTAGGAGTAGTGTCAGTGCCTTACATAGGGACGGTGCCACTGCCTGAGTTGGGAGTAGTGTGAGGGCCGTTGTTAGGGACACTGTCAGTGCCTGAGTTGGGAGTAGTGTCAGCGCCTTAGTTAGGGACAATTTCAGGGCTGAGTTAGGAGTAGTCTCAGGGCTTTGGTTAAGGACAGTGTCATTGACTGAGTTGGGAGTATTGTCAGGGCATATTTAAGAACAGTCTCAGTGCCTATGTTGGGAGTAGTGTCAGGGCCTTTGTTAGGAACAAAGTCAGTACCTGAGTTGGGAGTAGTGTCAGGACGTTAGTAAGGGACAGTGTCAGTGCCTGAGTTAGGAGTAGGGTCAGGGCCGCCATTAAGGACAGTGTCAGTGGCTTAGTTGGGATTAGTTTCAGGGTGTTTGTTACGGACACTGTCAGGGCCTGAGTTAAGAGTAGTGTCAAGGCCTTAGTTAGGGAAAGTGTCAGTGCCTGAGTTGGGAGTAGTATCAGAGCCTTAGTTAGGGACAGCGTCAGTGCCTGATTTGGGAAGAGAGTCAGGGCTTTAGTTAGGGACAGCATAAGTGCCTGACTTGGGAATAGTGTCAGGGTCTTTGTTAGGGACAGCGTCATTGCCTGAGTTTGGAGTAGTGTCAGGGCTTTAGTTAGGAACAGTGTCAGTGCCTGAGTTGGGATTAGTGTCAGGGTCTTTATTATGGACAGGGTCATTGTCTGATTTGGGAGTAGCGTCAGGGCCTTAGTTTGAGACAGTGTCAGTGCCTGAGTTGGGAGTAGTGTCAGGGTCTTTGTTAGGGACAGTGTCAGGGCCTTAGCTAAGAGTAGTGTTAAGGCCTTAGTTAGGGAGAGTTTCAGTGCTGGAGTTGGGAGTAGTGTCAGGGTCTATTTTAGGGACAGTTTCAGGGCCTGAGGTTAGAGTAGTCTCATGGCCTTAGGTAGGGGTAGTGTTAGTGCTTGAGTTGGGAGGAATGTCAGGGCCTTAGTTAGGGATAGCATCAGTGCCTGTGTTGGGAGTAGTGTCAGAGCCTTAGTTAGGCACACTCTCAGTGCCTGAGATGGGAGTAGTGTCAGGGCCTTAGTCAGGGACAGTGTCAGTGCCTGAGTTGGGAATAGTGTATTGTGTCAAGTTCACTTAAGGAGAGCATCAGTTCTTGCGTTAAGAGTAGTTAAATGGCCTTAGTTAGTGAAAGTGACAGTGCCTGAGTAAGGAAAGGTGTCAGGGCCTTATTTAGGGTAGTGTCAGTGCCTGAGTTAAGACTAGTGTCAGGGCCTTAGTTAGGGACAGTGTCAGTGCCTGAGTTGGGCGTAGTGTCAGAGACGTAATTAGGGACAGTGTCAGTGCCTGAGTTGGGAGTTGTGCCAGGGCCTAATTTAGGGACAGTGTCAGGGCCTGAGGTAGGAGTAGTCTCAGGGCCTTAGTTAGGGACAGTGTCAGTGACTGTGTTAAGAATAGTGTCAGGGCCTGAGTTAGGAGTAGACTGAGACCGGTAGTTAGGAATAGTGTAAGGGCCTGAGTTGTGCATTGTTTCAGGGCCTTAGTTAGCGAAAGTGTCAGTGTCGGAGTTGGGAGTAATGCCAGGACCTTAGTTAGGGACAGTGTCAGTGCCTGCGTTGGGAGTACTGTCAGGTAATTAGTAAGGGACAGTGTTAGTGCCTGTGTTGAGAATAGGGTCAGGGCCTTAAGTAAGGACAATGTCAGTGCCTGAGTTGGAAGTAGTGTCAGGGACTTACGGACAGTGTCAGTTGCTGAGATGGGAGTAGTGACAGGGTCTTAGTTAGGGAGAGTGTCAGTGCCTGAGTTGGGAATAGTATCAGGGTCTTTGTTAGGGACAGTGTCAGGGCATGAGTTAAGAATAGTGCCAAGGCCTTAGTTAGGGAGAGTGTCAGTGCCTGAGTTGGGAGTAGTATCACTGCCTTAGTTAGGGACAGCATCAGGGCCTGAGGTAGAAGAAGTCTCAGGGCCTTAGTTAGGGAGCGTGTCAGTGCCTAAGTAAAGAGTAGTGTCAGAGCCTAAAATAGGGACAGTGTCAGAGCCTGAGTTAGGAGTAGTGTGAGGGCCTTTGTTAGGGACACTGTTAGTGCCTGAGTTGGGCGTAGAGTCAGGGCCTTAGTTAGGGACAATTTCAGGGCTGAGATAGGAGTAGCCTCAGTGCTTTAGTTAGAGACAGTGTCATTGCCTGAGTTGGGAGTTATGTTAGGGCGTATTTAGGGACAGTCTCAGTGCCTATGTGGGAATACTGTCAGGTCCTTTGCTAGGAACAATGTCAGTGTCTGAGTTGGGAGTAGTGTCAGGACGTTAGTAAGAGACAGTGTCAGTGCCAGAGTTAGGAGTAGTGTCAGGGCCTAGTTAGGGACAGTGTCAGTGGCTTAGTTGGAAGTAGTGTCAGGGCCGTAGTTAGGGACAGTTTCAGTGGCTTAGTAGGTATTAGTGTCATGGTCTTTGTTAGGGACAGTTTCTGGGACTGAGTTAAGAGTAGTGAAAAGGCCTTAGTTAGGGAGAGTGTCAGTGCCGGATTGCGGAGTAGTATCAGAACCTTAGTTAGGGACACCGTCAGTGCCGGGGTTGGGAGTAGTGTCAGGATTTTAGTTAGGAACAGTGTCATTGCCTGAGTTGGGATTAGTGTCTGGGTCTTTATTATGGATAGTGTAATTGCCGGAGTGGGGAGTAATGTCAGGGCATTAGTTAGGGACACGTTCACTGTCTGAGTTGGGAGTAGTGTCAGGGCCTTTGTTAGTGACAGTGTCAGTTCCTGAGTTAGGAGTAGAGTCAGGGCCTATGTTAGTGACAGTGTCAGTGCTGAGTTCGGAGTAGTATCAGGGCCTTATTTAGAGACAGTGTTAGGGCCTGAGTTTGGAGCAGTGTCAGAGGCATTGTTAGGGACAGTGTCAGGGCCTGAGTGAAGAGTGGTGTCACAGTTTTTGTTTGGACCAGTATCACGGCCTTGGTTAAGACCAGCATCAGGGCCTATGATAGGAATCAGATCAGGGCCTGTTTTACGAGTAGTGTCAGGACCTTAGTTAAGGACAGTGTCAGGGCCTGAGTCCTGACTTACTCCTTACCCTCCTCACTAAGGACTTTTGACACTACTGCTAATTCAGGCGCTGATAATGTCCCTAACTAAGGCCCTGACACTTTCCCTGGCTAAGGCCCTGAACTTCTCCTAAGTCAGGCCCTGATACTGTCCTTAACAATGGCCCTGACACTACACCTAACTGAGGCCCCAACATGATACCGAACAAAGGCTTTGTTGCTAGTCCAAACTAAAGCCCTAAAATTGGTCCTAAATAAGGCCTTGACACTAATCCTAACTCAGGCCCTAGCACTGTCCCTAACTAGGTCTCAGACAGTGCACCTAAATCAGACCCTGACACTGTCCCTAAGCAAGGCCCTGACACTACTCCTAACACAGTCCCTTACACTGTACCTAACAAAGTCTCTGATGCTAGGCCTAACTCAGGCCCTGAAACCGTCTGTAACTAAGGCCCTGCTGCCATCACTATCAAAAGTCCTGACATTATCCTGAGCTAATATCCTGACCTATGTCTTTCCAAGGTCCTGAAACTGTCCCAAAGGAAGCCCTGACGCTGTCCCTAAGTGAAGACCTGAGGCTGTCCCTAACTCAGGCCCTGAAGCATTCCTTAACTGAAGCCTTGAAGCTGTGACTAATTCAGGCCCTGATCATGTACCTAACGAAGACCTTAATGCTGATCCAGCAAAGACGCTGATGCTGCTCCAATGTCATGCCTTGACAGTGTGCCCAGCTAAGGGCCTGACGTTAAGCCTCACTCAGGCCCTGTCGCTCTCCCTAAGTCAGGCCCTGACACTGTCACTAACTAAGGCCCTGACTCTACTCCTAATTCAGTCCCGTACATTGTATCTAACAAAGGCTCTGATGCTAGTCGTAACTCAGGGCCTGACACTGTCTCTAACTAAGGGCTGCTGCCATCAACATCTAAAGTCCTGACATTATCCGGAGCTAATAACCTGACCCATGTCTTACCAAGGTCCTGAAACTCCCAAAGTAAGCCCTGACGCTGTCCCTAAGTGAGGCCCTGAAGCTTTCCCTAACTCAGGCCTTGATGCTGTGACTAACTCAGACCCTGATCATGTCTTTAACTAAGACCCTAAGGCTGATCCAACAGAGGCCCTGATGCTGCTCCTAAGTCATGCCCTGACAGTGTCCCCAGCTAAGGGTCTGATGCTAGGCCTCACTGAGACCCTATCGCTCTCCCTAAGTCAGGCTCTGATGCTGTCCCTATCTGAAGCTCTAACACTGGTTCTGAATAAGGCCCTGAGAGTCTCAGTAACAAAGGTCTTCACAGTATCCTTAGGTCATTTCCCGACACTATCCCTAGATGTTAAACTGACACTGTCACTAGCTAATGTCATGTCTCTTATGCTAACTGAAGCCCTTAGGCTGTGGCTACCTCAGGGACTGAATTTAGTCCCAAGACCGTGAAACTGTCCCGAACTAAGGCCTAGATGCTCGCCCTACATCCGGCCCTGACACTGTCCCTAACTAAGGCCCTAACACTATTGCTAACTGAGGACCTGACACTGGACCTATCAGAGGCCCGCTACTCCTAACTAACGCCTTGACACTGTCCCTAACTTAGGCCCTGCTACCATCAATATCTAAAGTCCTGACATTATCCTGAGCTAATATCCTGACCCATGTCTTACCAAGGTCCTGAACCTCTCCCAAAGTTAGCCATGACACTGTCCCTAAGTGAGGCCCTGAGGCTGTCCCTCACAGAGGTCCTGATAAAGTCTTTAACTAAGACACTAATGCTGATCTTACAGAAACATTATGCTGATCCTATGTCATGCCCTGACGCTGTCCGTAGCTAAGGCCCTGACTCTAGACATCACTCAGGCCCTGTCACTCTCCCTAATTCAGGCTAACACCCTGTCCCTAGCTAAAACCCTGACACTGGGCCTAAATTAGGCACTGATGCTCTAATTAGCTATGGTATTGACACTATCCCTAGGTCACTTCCTGACACTATCCCTAGATCTTAAGCTAAACTTGTCTTTAGATATTGTCGAGCCTCTTATGCTAACTAAATCCCTGATGCTGTCTCTAACTAAGAGCTTGAAATTAGTCCCGAGGCCATCAACCTGTCCTTAACTGAGGCTTGGAGGCTCATCCTAACTGAGGTGCTGACACTGTCCCTAACTAAAGCCCTGACACTACATCTAACTCAGTCCCTGACACTGTGCTTTACAAAGGCTCTGATGCTAGTCCTAACTCAGGCCCTGACATTGTCTCTAAGTAAGGCTCAGAATTTGCCCCTAATATAGGCCCTGCTGTCAGCAATAACTAAAAACTGGACACTAGCCTGAGTTAATATCCTGACATATTTCTAACCAAGGACCTGACACTGTCCGTACGAAAGCCCTGTCGCTGTCCCTAAGTTAAGAACTGAGGCTGTCCCTAACTCAGGCCCTGAAGCTTTCCCTAACTGAGGCCTTGACGCTGTGACTAAGTCAGGCCCTGATCATGTCTGTAACAAAGATGCTAAGGCTGATCCAACAGAGGCGCTGATTCTGTTCCTAAGTCATGCCCTGACAGTGTCCTCAGCTAAGGGCCTGACGCTAGGCCTCACTCAGGCCCTGTCGCTCTCCCTAAGTCAGGCTCTGATGCAGTCCCTACCTGAAGCCCTGACACTGGTTCTAAACAAGGACCTGATACTCTCAGTAACTAAGATTTTGACACTATGCCTAGGTCCTTTCTTAACACTATCCCTAGGCCGTAACCTGACCCTGTCCCTAGCAAATGTCCTGCCTCTTATGCTAACTAAAGCCCTGATGCTGTCCTTAACTAAGGCCCTGAAATTAGTCTCGAGGCTGTGACCTTGTCCCTACCTAAGGCCTCGATGTTCGTCCTCAGTCAGGGCCTGACACTGTCCCTAACTAAGGCCCTGCTGCCATCAATATCTAAAGTCCTGACACTATCCTGAGCTAATTTCTTGACCCATCTCTTACCAAGGTCCTGAAACTGTCCCTAAGGAAGCCCTGATGCTGTCCCTAAGTGAGGCCTTGAGGCTGTCCCTAACAGAGGCCCTGATAATATCTTTAACATAGCCCCTGAGGCTGATCCTACCGTGGCTCTTATGCTGTTCCTAAGTCATGCCCTGACACTTCCCCTAGCTAAGGCCCTGACGCTAGGCCTCACTCAGGCCCCGTCGCTCTCCCTAAGTCAGGCTCTGACGCTGACCCTACCCAAAGCCCTGACACTCACTGGTCCTAAATTAAGCCCTGATGCTCTAAGTAACTAAGGTTTTGAAACTATCCCTAGGTCATTTCCTGACACTATCCCTAGACCTTAACCTAACCTTCTCTTTAGCTAATGTCGAGATTAGCAAAAGAGATTCTTTAGAACGACTTTCTTTCATCTTCTGAATATAGTTTTCTTCAAAACATAATTTTTATAGTGTTACTAACTTTAAACAAAATGTACTCAACTGCTGTGGAATATTCCTTCATAGGAGCGTGCATGGTTCACTTGTGCATCTGCTTGTGGTGGTGTTCAGGTTGCTTTCAGCTGTAGATCCCCTTATGCTAGCTAAATCCCTGATTCTGTCCCTAAATGAGGCCCTGAATTTAGGTCCGAGGCCGTGAACCTGTCCCTAACTGAGGCCTGGAGGCTCGTCCTAAAGCAGGCCCTGACCCTGTCCCTAACTAAGGCCCTGACACTACACCTAACTCAGTACTGACATTGTACCTAACAAAGGCCCTGATGCTAGTCCTAACTTCGGCCCTGACACTGCCTCTAACTAAGACCCTGCTGCCGTCAATATCTGAACACCTGATATTATCCTGAGCTAATATCCTGACCCATGTCTTACCAAGGTCCTGAAACTTTCCGAAAGTAAGCCCTGACGCTGTCCCTAAGTGAGGCCTTGAGGCTGTCCCTAACAGAGGCCCTGATAATATCTTTAATGAAGACCCTAATGCTGATCCTACAGAGGCTTTTATGCTGCTCCTAAGTCATGCCCTGATACTGTCCCTTACTCAGGCCCTAAAGATAGGCCTCACTTAGGCCCTGTTGCTGTACCTTAGTTAGGCTCTGATGCTGTCCGTACATCAAGCCCTGGCACAGGTCCTGTTTAAGGCCCTTATGCTGCTGCTAACTAAGGCCCTGATGCTCTCAATAATTAAGGTCTTCTCGTTATCCCTTGGTGATTTCCTTTCACTATCTCTCGCCTGGAACCTGACTCTGTCCCAAGATAATCTCCTGCATCTTATGCTAACTGAAACCCTAATGCTCTCCCTAAATAAGGCCCTGACTACTCCTAACTAAGGCCATGACACTGTCTCTAACAAAGGCCCAGAATCTGTCCCTAATATAGGCCCTGCTGCCAGCAATAATTGAAATCCTGACACTCTCCTAAAGTAATATCCTGACCCATTTCTAACCAAGGTCCTGACACCTTCCCTAAGAATGCATTGTCGCTGTCTTTAAGTGAACACCTGAGGCTGTCTGTAACTCAGGCCCTGAAGCTTTCCCTAACTGAGGCCTTGACGCTGTGACTAAGTAAGGCTCTGGTCATGTCTTTAACTAAGAGCCTAAGCTGATCCAACAAAGGCACTGATGCTGCTCCTAAGTCATTCCCTGACAGTGTCCCCAGCTAAGGGCCTGACATTAGGTCTCACTCAGGCCCTGTAGCTCTCCCTAGGTCAGGCACCGATGCTGTCCCTACCTGAAGCCTTAACACTGGTTCTGAATAAGGCCTTGATATACCCATTAACAAAGGTCTTCACACTATCCTTAGGTCATTTCCTGACATGATTCGTAGCCTTTACCTTAAGCCTGTCCCGAGCTAATGTCCTACCTCTTATGCTAACAAAAGACCTTATGCTGTGCCTACCTCAGGAACTGAATTTAGTCCCAAGGCTTCTAGACTGTCCCTAACTAGGCTCCATGCCCTCATCGTCACAATGCTAGGTGACCACTGTCATCACAATGCCCCATTACTCCTGTCATCACAATTCGCCATTGCCCTTGTCATCATAATGCTCCATGAACCGTTTCATCACAATGTTCCAGGACACTTGTCATCAAAATGGTCCATGACCACTTCCAGCACAATGCTCCATGACCACTCTCATCACAATGTTCCAAGGCCTAAGTATTCGCAATGCTCCTTGGCCCCTGTAATCACATTGCTCCATGATCCCTTTCATCACAATGCTCCTTGACCACTTTCATCACAATGCCCCATGACGCCTGTCATCACAATGCTCTATGAACACTATCATCACAATATTCCCTGCCCTTGTCATCACAAGGCTCCATGGCCCCTGTAATCACAATGCTCCATGTCCTTTTCATCACAATGCTCCAGAATTCTTTTCATCACAATGTTCCATGACAGTGACATCACAATGCTCCATTACCCATGTCATCTAAATTCTCCATGATCCTTTTCATCACAAATCTCCATTGCTCTTGTCATCACTAGGCTCCTTGGTGCTTTTCATCACAATGCCCCAAAAAATTTCTTCACAGTGCTCTATGCCCCCTGTCATCACAATGCCCAATGCCCCCTGTCATCACAATGTCCCTTAACCCCTGTCATCACAATGCTCCATGAACACTGTCATCAAATATTCCATGTCCCCTGTCATCACATAACTCCCTGATCCCTCTCATCACAATGCCCCTTAACCCTTGTCATCACAATGCCTCATGAACCCTGTCATCACAATGCTCCATGGCACCTGTCATCACATAGCTCCATGACCCATATCATCACTATGATCCATGACCCCTTTCCTCACAATGTTCCAGTACGCCTTTCATCACAATGCTCCATGCCACTTGTCATCACAATGCACCATGACCTTTTCAGCACAATGCTCCTTGGCCCCTGTAATCAAAATGCTCCATGCACTTGTCATCACAATGCTCCTGATCTCTTCTCCTCCCAATGCTCTATGCCCGTGTAAACACAATGCTCCAGGAACCCTGTCATCACAATGCTCCATGCCCTTGTCATCACAATGCTTCATGAACCTTGCCATCACAATGATCCATGATCCCTGTCATCAAAATGCTCCATGACCCTTGACATCTCAATGCTGCATGATCCCTCTCATCACAATTCTCCGTGACCGCTGTCACCACAATGCTCCAGGACCCTTTTCATCACAATGTAACATGACCCCTCTCCTCACAATACTCCATGCCATTATCATCACAATGCTCCATGAACCTTGTAATCACAATTCTCCATGCCCTTGTCATCACAATGCTCCAGAACTGTTGTCATCACAACGTTCATAGCCTTTGCCATCACAATGCTCCATGGCTCTTGTCATCACAGTGCCCCATGATACCTCTCATCACAATTTTAGAAAACCACAGTCATCAGAATGCCCCATGACACCTCTCTTCACAATTCGCCATAGCCCTTGTCATCACAATGCTCCATGAACCGTGCCATCACAATGTTCCAGGACACTTATCATTAAAATGATCCATGACCTCATTCTTCACACTGCTCAATGACCCCTGTCATCAAAATGCTCCATGGCATATGTATTCACAATGCTCCATGTCCCCTGTAATCACATTGCTCCATGATACCTTTCATCACAATGCTCCATGACCCTTGTCATCACAATGCCCCATGATGCCTGTCATCACAATGCTCCATGTCCACTGTCATGACAATGCCCCATGACACCGGTCATCACAATGCTACAAGGCCACTCTCATAACAAAGTTCCATGATCCCTGTCAGCAAAATGTTCCATGACACTTGTAACCACAATTCTCCATGAACCCTCTCTTGACAATGTCCCTGCTCATATCATCACAATGCTCCATATCCCCTGTAATCACAATGCTCCATGACCTTTTCATCACAATGCTCCAGAATTCTTGTCATCAGAATGTTCCATGACCCCTCTCATCAAAATGTTCCCTGCCCATGTCATCACAATGTTCCTTGTCCCCTGTAATCATAATGCTCCATGCCCCCTTTCATTACATTGTTCCATGCCCCCTGTCATCACAATGCTCCATGGCCCCTGTCACCACAATGCTCCATGACACTTTCATCACAATGCCCCATGACACTTGTCACCATCATGTTCCATGGTCCTTGTCATCACAATGATCCATGGCGCTTGTCGTAACAATGCGCAATGATCCCTGTCATCACAATCCTCCATGACCACATTCATCACAATGCTCCATGACCCCTTTCATCACAATGCTCCAATGCCCTTGTCACCAAAATGCTCCATGGCACTTTTCTTCAAAATCCTCCATTATCCTTGTAATCACAATGATCCATGACCCCTTTCAACACAATGACTCATGACCCCTTTCATCACAATGCTCCATGTCCACTGACATCAAAATGCTCCATGGCCCTTTTCATCACAATGCTCCATGACCCCTGTCTTCACAATGCTCCATTACTCTTGTCATCACAATGCTCCAATCCCTTATCCTCACAATGCTCCATGACCCTTGTCATCACAATCCTCAATGAACTCTGTAATCACTATGATCCATGACCAATTTCATCACAATGCCCCAATACCACTTTCATTACAAAGCTACATGACCCCATTCAACACAATACACCATGACCATTGTCATCACAAGTCTCCATGCCCTTTTCATGACAATGTTGCATGACCCCTTTCATCACAATGATTCATGACCCTTGTTATCACAATGCTCCATGAGCCCTGTCTTCCCAATGCTTCATGCCCCATTTGATCACAATGTGCCATGCCCCCGTCATTACAATGCTCCATGCCCTTATCCTGACAATGCTCCATGACACCTGTCATCGCAATGATACATGACCACTTTCATCACAATGCTCCTTGACCCCTATCAACACAATGATCCATGACCCCTTTCATCACAATGCTCCATTGCTCTTGTCATCAAAATGCTCCATGGCTTTATCATCACTATGCTCCATCACCCCTGTCATCACAATGATCCATTACCCCTTTCATCACAATTGTATATGACCACTGTCATCACAATGCCCCATGAAACCTGTCATCACGATTGGCCATGGCCCTTGTCATCACAATGCTCCATGGCCACTGTCATCACAATTCTTGATGACCCTTGTCATCACAATTCTCCATGCCCTTGTCATCACAGTGCTCCATGACACTTTTCATCACAATGCTCCATGGTCTTTTTCATCACAATGCTCCATGGCACCTGTCATCACAGTGCTCCTGGATACCTTTCATCACAATGCCAGATGACCTCTGTCATCACAATCCCCCATAACACCTGTCATCACAATTCACCATGGCCCTTGTCATCACAATGCTCCATGAAACATGTCATGAGAAGGTTACAAGACACTTGTCATCACAATGATCCATGACCACATTCGTCACAATGCTCCATGACCACTGTAATCACAATAATCCATGGCCTATGTATTAACAATGCTCCAAGGCCACTGTAATCACATTGCTCGATGATCCCTTGTCATCCCAATGCTCCATGAACCATGTCATCACAAGGTACTAGGAAACTTGTCATCACAATGATCCATTACAACATTCATCACAATGCACCATGACCACTGTCATCACAATGCCCCATGACGCGTGTCACCACAATGCTCCAAGGCCCCTGTCATCAAAATGCTCCATGATCACTGTAAGCACAATGTACCATGGATCTTGTCATCACAATGCTCCATGATGCTTTTCATCACAATACTCCAGGACAAATTTCATCACAGTGCTCCATGCCCCCTGTCATCACAATGCCCAATGCACCCTGTCATCACAATGCACCCTGACCCCTGTCATCACAATGCTCCTAACACAGTGACTCCTAACACAGTCCCTGACACTGTCCCTAACTAAGGCCCTGAGACTACTCCTAACTCAGGCCCTGACACTGTCCATAACTTAGGCTCTGGCATTACTCCCAACTCAGACACTGATGCTGTCCCTAACTAACGGTCTTACAGTACTCCCAACTGAGACGCTGACACTCTCCCAAATTAAGGCCTTGCCATTACTCTTAACTCAGGCCCTGACACTCTCCATAATAAAGACCCTGACAGTAATCACAATTTAGGCACTGACACTGTCCGTAACTAAGGCCCTGACACTACCACCATCTCAGCTACTGACACCGTCCCTAACTATGTCCCTGAAACTACTCACAACTCAGGCACTGGTGCTGTCCCTAACTAAGGGAGTGGTACTACTCCAAACTCAGGCACTGGCACTGTCCCTAACTAAGGTTCTGACACTACTCCCAACTCAGGCGCTGACAATCTCCCTAATTAATGCCCTGACACGATTCCCAACTGAGGCACTGACACTGACCCTAACTAAGGCCCTGGCACTACTCCTAACCCAGGCAATGGCACTAACCTAAATAAGGCCGTGACTCCACTCCTAACTCAGGCACTGTAACTGTCACTAACTAAGACCATTACACTACTCTTAACACAAGAACTGACACTTTCTGTAACTAAGGCTTTGACACAGTACTTAACTCATGCCCTGACACTTTACTTAACGAAGACCCTGACACTACTCCCAAATAAGTCACTGACTCTGTTCCTAACTAAGGCCCAGAAACTACTCCCAATTCAGGCCCTGACAATGTCCCTAACTAAGGCACTGATACTACTCGCAGCTCAGGCACTGACACTGTCCCTAATTAAGGCACTGACACTACTCCCAACTCAGGCACTGACACTGTCCCTAACAAAGGCCCTGACGCTACTCCCAACTCAAGCACTGACACTGTCACTAATTAAGGCACTGAAACTACTCCCAACTCAGGCAATGTCACTGTCCCTTACTAATGCCCTGACACTCCTCCCACCTCAGGCACTGACACTGTCCCTAACTAAGGCCCAGATATTACTCCCAACTCAAGCACTGACACTGTCTCTATCTTAGGCCCTTACACTACTCACAACACAGGCCCTGACACTGCCCCTAAATACTGCACTCACACTACTCTTAAATCAGGCCCTAACACTATTCCTAACACAGTCACTGACACTGTCCATAACTAAGGCCCTGACACTACTCCCAACTAAGCCACTGACATTGTCCCTAACTACGGCCCTGACACTACTCCAAACGCAGGCACTGACACTGTCCCTTTCTAATATCCTGACTCTACTCCCAACTCAGGCACTGACAGTGTCCCTAACTATGGCCCGCACAGTACTCCCAACTCAGGCACTGATGCCGTCCCTAAGTAAGGTCCTGACACTACTCCCAAATAAGGTACTGAAGTTGTCCTTAACTAAGGCTCTGACACTACTACCAACTCAGGCACTGACGCTGTCCCTAACTAAGGCCATAACACTACTCCAAACTCAGGCACTGACAATTTCCCTAAATAATGCCCAGACAATAGAACCAACTCAGGCACTGAAACTGATCCTAACTAAGGCCCTGACACTACTCCCAACCCAGGCACTGACACTCTCCCTAACTAAGGCCCTCACACTACTCCTAACTCAGGCTCTCACACTGTCCCTAACTTAGGCCCTGACACTACTCCTTACTTAGGCACTGACACGCTCCCGAACTAAGGCCCTGAGACTACTTCTACCTCAGGACCTGACATGGTCCCTAACTAAGGCCCTGACACTACTCCCAACTCAGGCATTGACGCTATCCCTAAGTAAGGCTCTGACACTACTCCCAACACAGGCATTGACACTGTCCTTAACTAAGGCCATAACACTACTCCCAAATAAGGCACTGACACTGTCCCTAACTAAGGCCCAGAGAATAGAACCAACTCAGACAATGATGCTGTCCCTAACTAAAGCTCTGACTCTCTTCCCAGCTCAGGCACTGACGCTGTCCCTAACTAAGGCTCTGACACTACTCCAAACCCAGACACTGACACTGTCCCTAACTTAGGTCTTGATAATACTCTTAACTCAGGCCCTGACACTGTCCCTATAAAAGACCCTGACACTACTCCCAACTCAGGCACTCACACTGTCCCTAACTAATGGTCTGACACTACTCCCAACTAAGCCACTAACACTGTCCCTAACTACGTCCCTGACACTACTCCTAACTCAGGCACTGACACTATCCCTTACTAATGTCCTGACACTACACCCAACTCAGGCACTGACATTGTTCCTAATAAAGGCTTTGACACTCCTCCCAATATAAGCACTGGGACTGTCCCTAAATACGTCCTGACACTACTCCCAACTAAGGCACTGACAGTGTCCCTAACTACGGCCCTCACATTACTCCCAACTCAGGCACTCACACTGTCCCTTATTAATGTCCTGACAGTACTGCCACTCAAGCTCTGACACTGTCCCTAACTAGGCCCTGACACTACTTTCAACTCAGGCACTGACATTGTCCCTAACTAAGGCCCTGACACTATTCTCCACTCAGGCACTAACACTGTCCCTTACTAATGCCCTGACACTACGGGCAACTGAGGCACTGACACTGTCTCTAACTAAGGCCCTGACACTACTCCCAACACCGGCAGTGACACTGTCCCTTACTAATGCCCTGACACTACCCCCACCTCAGGCACTGACACTGTCCGTAACTAAGGCAGTGAAAACAATCCCATTATAGGCACTGACACTGTCCGTAACTAAACCCTGATACTTCTCCTACCTCAGGCACCTACGCTGTCCCTAACTAAGGCCCAGAAATTACTCCCAACTCAGGCACTGACACTGTCACTAACTTAGGCCCTTACACTACTCACAACACAGGCCCTGAGGCTGTCCCTAAATACTGCTCTCACACTACTCCTAAATCAGGCCCTAACACTATTCCTAACACAGTCACTGACAAGGTCCCTAACAAAGGCCCTGAGAATACTCCTATCTCAGGCCCTCACACTACTCCCAACTCAGACACTGAAGCTGTCCCTAAATAAGGCTCTGACACTATGCCCAACTCCGGCAGTGACGATATCCCTAACTAAGGCCGTGACACTGCTCCCAACTCAGGCAATGACACTGTCCATAATAAAGACCCTGACACTCATCCCAACTCAGGTACTGACTCTACTCCCAACTCAGGCAATGACGCTGTCCCTACCCAAGGCACTGACACTACTCCTAACTCAGGCCCTGATACGATATCTAAGAAAGGCCCTCACACTACTCCTAACTCAGGCACCGACACTGTCCATAACTTAGGCCCTGACACTAC
The DNA here is from genome assembly GCF_965194825.1 of Balaenoptera physalus. Taxonomy (NCBI): domain Eukaryota; kingdom Metazoa; phylum Chordata; class Mammalia; order Artiodactyla; family Balaenopteridae; genus Balaenoptera; species Balaenoptera physalus. The sequence goes on from NW_028125107.1 coordinate 50,302, forward strand.
TCCTAACTCAGTCACTGACACTCTCCCTAACTAAGGCCCTGAGACTACTCCAACCCATGCGCTGAAACTGTCCCTAACTAAGGCCCTGACACTACTCCCAACATAGGCACTGACACTGTCCCTAACAAGGCACTGGCACTACTCCTAACTCAGGCACTGACGCTGTCCCTAACTAAGGCCAAAACACTACTCCCAACTCAATCACAGACACTGTACCTAACTAAGGCCCAGAAAATAGAACCAACTTATGCACTGACACTGTCCCTACATAAGGCCCTCACACAACTCCTATCTCAGGCTCTGACACTGTCCCTAACTTAGGCCCTGACACTACTCCTTACTTAGGCACTGACACTCTCCCTAGCTAAGGCCTTGACACTACTCTTAACTCATGCACTGACACTGTCCCTAACAAGGACCCTGGCACTACTCCCATTGCAGCCAGTGACACTGTCCCTAAGGCCCTGACATTACTTCCAACTCAGGCACTGACATTCTCCCTACCTAAGGCCCTGACCCTATTCTCAACTCATGCACTAACACTGTCCCTTACTAATACCCTGACACTACTGCAAATTAAGGCACTGACACTGTCCCTAACTAGGCCTTGATACTACTCCCAACTCAGACACTGACACTGTCCCTAACTAAGGCACTGACATTACTCCCAACTCCGGCACTGACACTTTCGCTAACTAAGGCTCTGACACTGTCCCTAACTTAGGCCCTGACACTGTTCCTAACTACCGGTCTCAGACTACTCCTAACTCAGACCCTGACACTCTTCCTAACACCGTCACTGACACTGTCCCTAACTAAGGCCCTGAGACTACTCCTAACTCAGGCCCTGACACTGTCCGTGACTTAGGCCCTGGCATTACTCCCAACTCAAGCACTGACTCTGTCCTTAACTAAGGCCATAACACGTCTCACAACTCAGGCACTGCCACTGTCCCTAACTAAGGCCCTTACACTACTCTTAACTCAAGAACTGACATTCTCCGTAACTAAGGCTTTGACACAATACTTAACTCATGCCCTGACACTGTCCTTAACTAAGACCCTGACACTACTCCCATATCAGTCACTGACACTGTTCCTAACTAAGGTCCAGAGACTACTCCCAATTCAGGCCCTGACACTGTCCCTAACTAAGTCACTGATTCTACTCCCAAATCAGGCACTGACATTGTCCCTAACTAAGGCAGTGAAAATACTCCCAACATAGGCACTGACACTGTCCGTAACTAGGCCCTGATACTACTCCCACCTCAGGCACCGACACTGTGCCTAACTAAGGCCCTGACATTACTCCCAACTCAGGCACTGACACTGTCTCTACCTTAGGCCCTTACACTACTCACAACACAGGCCCTGACACTGTTCCTAAATACTGCTCTCACACTACTCCTAAATCAGGCCCTAAAACTATTCCTAACACAGTCACTGACATTGTCCCTAACTAACGCCCTGAGCATACTCTTTACTCAGGCCCTGACTTTGTCCCTAACTAAGGCCGTGACACTACTCCTTACTCAGGCCCTGACACGATAACTAAGAAAGGCTCATACACTACTCCTAATTCAGGCACTGACACTGTCTATAACTAAGACCCTGACACTGCTCCCAACTCAGGCACTGACATTGTCCCTAACAAGGACCTGGCACTACTCCCAACTCAGGCACTGACACTGTCCCTAACTACTGCTCTCACACTACTCCAACTCAAGCCCTGTCACTATTCCTATCTCAGTCACTGGCACTGTCCCTAACTAAGGTCCTGACTCTACTCCCAACTCAGGCACTAACACTGTCCCTTACTAAGGCCCTGACACAACTACCAACACAGGCAGTGACACTTTCGCTAAATAAGGCAGTGAAACTACTCCATACATAGGCAATGACACTGTCCAGAACTAAGGCGCTGACATTACTCCCAAATCAGGCACTGAAACTGTCGTTAACTATACCCCTGACACTAGTCACAAATCAGGATCTGACACTGTCCCTAACTACCGCTCTCACACTATTCCTAACGCAGGCCCTGACCCTATTCCTAACAGAGTCACTGACAGTGTCCCTAACTAAGGCCCTGAAATTACTAATAACTCACGCCCTGACATGGTCCCTAAGAAAGACCCTGTCACTAATCCCAACTCAGGCACTGACACTTTCCCTATCTAAGGCCCTGAAACTCTTCACAACTCAGGGTCTGACACTGTCCCTTACTAGTACCCTGACACTACTGCCAACACAGGCACTGACATTGTCCCTAACTAAGGCCCTGAGACTGCGCCTAACTCATGCCCTTACACTGTCTGTAATTTAGGCCCTGACACTACTCCTAATTCAGGCACTGACACTCTCCATAACTAAGACCCTGATACTACTCCCAACTCAGGCTCTGACAATGTCCCTAACTATGTCCCTGATAATACACCCAAGTCAGACACTGACACTGTCCATAACTGAGGCAATGATACTACTCCAAACTCAGGCACTAAGGCCTGATCATTGTGATGACAAGGGTCATGGAGAATTGTGATGACAAGGGCATGGAGCATTGTGATGACAAGGGTAATGGAGCATTGTGATGACAAGGACCATGGAGAATTGTGATGACAGGGGTCATGGAGAATTGTGATGACAAAGTCCATGGAGCATTGTGATTACAGGGTTCATGGGGCATTGTGATGAAAGTGGTCATGGAGCGTTGTGATGAAAGTGGTCATGGAGCATTGTGATTACAGGCATCATGGAGCTGTATGTTGAAAGGGGTCATGGAACATTGTGATGACAACGGCCTGGAGCATTGTGATGACAAGGGTTATGGAGCACTATGATGACATTCGCCATGGATCATTGTGATTAATGGAGAAATGGAGAATTGTGATGAAAGGAATCATCGATCATTGTGATGACAGGTATCATGGAGCATTGTTATGACAAGAGCCAAGGAGCGCTGTGATGACAAAGCCAATGGATCATTGTGATGACAGCGGTCACGGATCATTGTGATGAAAGGGCTCGGGTACCATTGTGATGAAAGGGGACATGGGGAATTGTGATGACAAGGGCGTGGAACATTGTGATAAATTGGGTCATGGATCATTGTGAAGTCAGTGTTTATGGAGCATTGTGATGAAAGTGGTCCTGCAGCATTGTGATGAAAGGGGTCATGAGGCATTGTGATGAAAGGGGTCATGGATCATTGTGATTACAAGGATAATGGAGGATTGTGAAGAAAAGCACCATGGAGCATTGTGATGACCAGGGCCTTCGAGCCATGTGATGAAAGGGGTCATGGAGTATTGTGAAGAATGTGGTCATGGAGCATTGTGATGACAGGGATCATGGCGCATTGTTATGACAAGTGCCATGGATCATTGTGATGACAATGGACATGGAGCATTGTGATGAAAGTGTCATGGAGCATTGTGGTGACAAGGGCCATGGAGCATTGTGATGTCACGGGTCCTGTAGCACTGTGATGGCAAGTGTCATAGATCATTGTGATAAAAGGGGTTATGGAGAACGGTGATTACAGGGGCCATGGAGCATTGTGATGGTAAGGACATAGAGCAATGTGATGACAATGATCAAGGAGCATTGTGATGAAAGGGATCATGGATCATCTTGATTAGAGGGGTCATGGAGCATTATGATGACAATGGTCACGGAGCATTGTGATGAAATGTGTTAGGGAGCATTGTGATGAAAGGGGACATGGGCCATTTTGATGACAAAGGCCATGGAGCATTGTGATGAAAGGGGACATGGACCATTGCGATGACAGTGGTCATGGAACATTGTGATGAAAAGCGCCATGGGGCATTGTTATGACAGGGGTCTTGGAACATTGGGATGACAGGCCTCATGGAATATTGTGATGAAAGGGGTCATGGAGTATTGTGATGAAAGGGGTCAGGGAGCATTTTGATGAAAGATGCCATGGGGCATTTTGATGACAAGGGCCATGGAGCATTGTGATCACAGGTGTCTTGGAGCATTGGGATGGCAGGGGTCATGGAATATTGTGATGAAAGGGGTCACAGATCATTCTGATGAAAGGGTTTACAGGGCATTGTGGTGTCAGGGGTAATGGAGCATTGTGATGGAAAGTGTACTGGAGCACTGTGATTACAGGGCCCATGGAGCATGGTGATGACAAAGGCCATAGAGCACTGTGATGACAGGTGTCAAGGAGCATTTTGATGAAATGGGTGATGGATCATTTTGATAACAGGATTCATAGAGTGCTGTGATTTCAAGGGCCATGGAGCATTGTGATGACAAGGGCATGAAGCCTTGTGATTAAAGGGTTCATGGAGTATTGTGATGAAAAGCACGAGGGAGCATTGTGATGAAAGGTATCATGGATCATTGTGATGATAAGGGCTTGGAACATTGTGATGACAGTGGTCACAGAACATTGTGTTGATAAGGGCATGGAGCCTAGTTTGGGACAGTCTTTCAGCCTTGGACTAAATTCCGTGCCTGAGGTACGCACAGCATAACGTCTTTATTTAGCATAAGAGGTAGGACATTAGCTCGGGACAGGGTTAGGGAAAAGGCTAGGAATTGTGTCAGGAAATGACCTAAGGATAGCGTGAAGACCTCTGTTACTAGAATATCAGGGCCTTATTCAGAACCAGTGTTAAGGCTTCAGGTAGGGACAGCATCAGGGCCTGACTTAGGGAGAGCGACAGGGACTGAGTGAGGCCTAATGTCAGGCCCTTAGCTGGGGACACTGTCAGGGAATGACTTAGGAGCAGCATCAGTGCCTTTGTTGGATCAGCTTTAGGTTCTTAGTTAAAGACATGACCGGAGCCCTAGTTAGTCACAGTGTCAATGCCTCAGTTAGGGAAAGCTTCAGGGTCTGAGTTACAGACAGCCTCAGGTCTTCACTTAAAGACAGCAACAGGGCTTTCTTAGGGACAGTGTCAGGACCTTGGTTAGAAATGGATCAGGATATTAGCTCAGGAGAGTGTCAGGACGTTAGTTATTGCTGGCAGCAGGGCCTATATTAGGGACAGATTCTGGGCCTTTGTTAGAGACAGTGCCATGGCCTTAGTTAGGAGTAGTCAGGGCCTTAGTTAGGGAGAACATTAGGGTTTCAATTAGCATAAGATGCAGGAGATTATCTCGGGACAGAGTCAGGTTCCAGGCAAGAGATAGTGAAAGGAAATGACCAAGGGATAACGAGAAGACCTTAGTTATTGAGAGCATCAGGGCCTTAGTTAGCAGCAGTGTGAGTGCCTTAATCAGGACCAGGGCCAGGGCTTGATGTATGGACAGCATCAGAGCCTAACTAAGGTACAGCAACAGGGCCTAAGTGAGGCCTATCCTTAGGGCCTGAGTAAGGGACAGTATCAGGGCATGACTTAGGAGCAGCATAAAGGCCTCTGTAAGATCAGCATTAGGGTCTTTATTAAAGATATTATCAGGGCCTCTGTTATGGACAGCCTCAAGGCCTCACTTTGGGACAACGTCAGGGCTTACCTTGGGAAAGTTTCAAGACCTTGGTAAGACATGGGTCAGGCTATTAGCTCAGGATAATATCAGGTGTTCAGATAGTGACGGCAGCAGGGCCTTAGTTAGAGGCAGTGTCAGGGCCTAAGTTAGCACTAGCATCAGAGCCTTTGTTAGGTATAGTGTCAGTGACTGAGTTAGGTGTAGTGTCAGGGCCTTAGCTAGAGACAGTGTCAGGGCATGACTTAGGAGCAGCATAAGAGCCACGGTAGGATCAGCCTAAGGGGTTATGTTAAAGATATTATCAGGGCCTCTGTTAGGGACAGCATCAAGGCCTCACTTAGGGACAGCATCAGGGCTTCCTTAGGGACAGTTTCAGGACCTTGGTAGAAGATGGGTCAAGAAATTAGCTCAGGATAGTGTCAGGACTTCAGGTATTGACGGCAGCAGGGCCTTAGCTAGGGACAGTGTCAGGGCATGACTTAGGAGCATTTAAGATCCACGGTAGGATCAGCCTCAGGGGCTATGTTAAAGATATTATCAGGGCCTCTGTTAGGGACAGCCTCAAGGCCTCACTTAGGGACAGCATCAGGTCTTCCTTAGGGAAAGTTTCAGTACCTTGGAAAGAGATGGGTCAAGAAATTAGCTCAGGATAGTGTCAGGACTTTAGATATTGACGGCAGCAGGGCCTTAGTTAGGGACAGTTTCAGGCCCTGACTTAGGACGAACATCGAGGCCTTAGGTAGGGACAGGGTCACAGCCTCAAGACTAATTTCAGGCCCTTAGTTAAGGACAGCAGCAGGGCTTTAGTTAGCATAAGAGGCACGACATTTGCTAGGGACAGTGTCAGGTTACGGTCTAAGGATAGTGTCAGGCAATGACCCAGACATAGTGTCAAAACCTTAATTACTGAGGGTATCAGGTCCTTATTTAGAACCAGTGTCAGGGCTTCAGGTAGGGACAGCATCAGAGCCTGACTTAGGGAGAGCGACAGGGTCTGAGTGAGGCCTAGCATCAGGGCCTTAGCTAGAGACAGTGTCAGGGCATGACTTAGGAGCAGCATAAGAGCCACGGTAGGATCAGCCTCAGGGGCTATGTTAAAGATATTATTAGGGCCTCTGTTAGGGACAGCCTCAAGGCCTCACTTAGAGACAGCATCAGGGCTTCCTTAGGGACAGTTTCAGGACCTTGGTAAGAGATGGGTCAAGAAATTAGCACAGGATAGTGTCAGGACGTTAGATATTGATGGCAGCAGGGCCTTAGTTAGGGACAGTGTCAGGCCCTGAATTAGGACGAACATCGAGGCCTTAGGTACGGACAGGGTCACAGCCTCGAGAGTAATTTTAGGCCCTTAGTTAAGGACAGCAGCAGGGCTGTAGTTAGCATAAGACACACGACATTTGCTAGGGACAGGGTCAGGTTATGGTCTAGGGATAGTGTCAGGAAAGGACCTAAGCATAGTTTCAAAACCTTAGTTACTGAGAATATCAGATCCTTATTTAGAACCAGTGTCAGGGCTTCAGGTAGGGACAGCATCAGAGCCTGACTTAGGGAGAGTGACAGGGCCTGAGTGAGGCCTAGCGTCAGGCCCTTAGCTGAGGACACTGTCAGGGCATGACTTAGGAACAGAATCAGCGCCTCTGTTGGATCAGCCTTAGGGTCTTAGTTAAAGACATGTTCAGGGTCTGAGTTTGTCACAGCATCAAGGCCTGAGTTATGTAGGGAAAGCTTCAGGGCCTCACTTAGGGACAGCGTCAGGGCTTAATTCGGGAAAGTTTTAGGACCTTGGTAAAACATGGGTCAGGATATTAGCTCAGGATAATGTCAGGACTTTAGATATTGATGGCAGCAGCCCTTAGTTAGAGACAGTGTCAGACCCTGAGTTACGACTAGCATCAAAGCCTTTGTTAGGTACAATGTACGGGACTGAGTTAGGAGTAGAGTCAGGGCTGTAGTTAGTGAAAGTGTCTGAACCTGACTTAGGGAGAGCGACAGGGCCTGAGTGATGCTTAGCATCAGGCCCTTAGCTGGGCACACTGTCAGGGCATGACTTTGGAGCAGCATCTGCGTCTTTGCTGGATCAGCATTAAGGTCTTCGTGAAATACATGATCAGGGCCTGAGTTAATCACAGCTTCAAGGCTTCAGTTAAGGAAAGCTTCAGGGCCTGAGTTAGGGACAGCCTCAGGTCTTCACTTAGGGACAGCGTCAGGGCTTACTTTGGGACAGTTTCAGGACCTTGGAAAGACATAGGTCAGGATATTAGCTCAGGATAATGTCAGGACTTTTGATAGTGATGGCAGCAGGGCCTTAGTTACAGAGAGTTTCAGGGCCTGAGTTAGGCCTAGCATCAGAGACTTTGCTAGGTACAGTGTAGGGGACTAAGTTAGGAGTAGTGTCAGGGCCTTGCTTAGGGACAGTGTCAGGGTCTGATTTAGGTGTACTGTCTGAGACCTAGTTAGGGACAGTGCTAGGGCCTGAGTTAGGATTAGTGTCAAGGCCTTATTTAGGACCAATTTCAGGGCCTTAGTTTGGACTAGCATCAGAGACATTGTTAGGAATCGTATAAGGGCCTGAGTTAGGTGAACTGTCAGGGCCTTAGTTAGGAACAGTGTTAGGGCCTGAGTTAGGATTAGTGTCAAGACCTTATTTAGGACCAATTTTAGGGCTTTAGTTTGGAATAGCAACCGAGCCTTTGTTAGGTACCATGTCGAGGCGTAAGTTAGGTTTAGTTCCAGGGCCATTGTTAGGGACAGTATCAGGGCCTGACTTAGGAGAATTTCACGACCTTAGCCAGTGAAAGTGTCAGGGTCTTAGTTAGGGACATTATCAGGGCCTGAATTAGCAGTAGTGTCAAAAGTCCTTAGTGAGGAGAGTAAGGAGTAAGTCTGGACTCAGGCCCTGACACTGTCCTCAACTAAGGCCCTGACACTACTCGTAACACAGTCCCTGACACTGTCTCTAACTAAGTCCCTGATACTACTCCGAACTCAGCACTGACCCAGTCCCTAACATAGGCCCTGACTCTACTCATAACTCAGGAACTAGCACTGTCATTAACTAAAGCCCTGACACTATTCATAACTCATGCTCTAACACTAATCATAAATCAAGCCCTGGCAATATCCCTAACTAAGTCCCAGACACTATTCCTAAATCAGGCGCTGATACAATACCTAAGGAAGGCCCTGACATTACTCCTAACTCAGGCACTGAAAAGGTCCCTAAATAAGGCTCTGAAAGTATTCCTAACTGAGGCGCTGATACAATACCTAACGAAGGCACTGATGCTACTCCTAACTACGGCCCTGACACTACTTGTAACTCAGGCACTGACACTGTCCCTTACTAATGTCCTGACATTACTCCGAACACAGGCACTAATATAGTTCCTTATAAAGGCCCTGACACTACTCCCAACAGAGGCACTGAGACTGTCTCTAACTAAGGCCCTGACACTACTCCCAAATCAGGCACTGACACTCTCCCTAACTAAGGCCCTGACAGTACTCCCAACTCAAGGCACTGACACTGTCCCTAACTAAGGCCCTGAAACTACTCACAACTCAGGCCCTGACACTGTTCCTAACTACCGGTCTCAGACTTCCCCTAACTCAGGCACTGACACTATTCTTAACACAGTCACTGACACTGTTCCTAACTAAGGTCCTGAGACTACTCCTAATTCTGGCCTTAACACTGTCTGTAACTTAGTCCCTGGTGCTAATCCCAATTCAGGCACTGATGGTGTCCATAACTGAAGGTCGGGCACTGCTCCCAATGAGACACTGACACTCTCCCAAATTAAGGCCTTGACACTACTCTTAAATCAGCCCCTGATACTGTCCATAATAAAGACCCTGACACTAATCCCAACTCAGACACTGACACTGTTCATAGCTAAGGGCGTGACACTACTCCCATCTCAGCCACTGACACTGTCCCTAACTATGGCCCTGACACTACACCCAACTCAGGCACTGGCGCTGTCCCTAACAAAGGCTCTGACACTACTCCCAACACAGGCACTGACACTCTCCCTAATTAAGGCCCTGACACTGCTGCCAACTCAGGCCCTGACATTGTCCCTAATAAAGACCCTGACACTAATCCCATCTCAGCCAATGACACTGTCCCTAAATAAGGCCCTGACGCTACTCCCAACTCAAGCACTGACACTGCCCCTTTTAAGGCCCTGAAACAACTACCAACACAGGCATTGACACTTTCGCTAAATAAGACAGTGAGACTACTCCCTACATAGGCATTGACACTGTCCCTAACTAGGCCCTGACTCTACTCCTAAGTCAGGCACTGAGAGTTTCCCTAACAACGGCCCTCACACTACTCCCAACTCAGGCACTGACGCCGTCCCTAAGTCAGGCCCTGATACTACTCCCAACTCAGGCACTGATGCTGTCCGTAACTAAGGCCTTCACACTACTCCTAACTCAGCCTCTGACACTGTCCCTAACATAGGCCCTTAAACTGCTCCTTATTTAGGCACTGACATGCTCCCTAACTAAGGCCCTGAGACTACTTCTACCTCAGGCCCTGACACTGTCCCTAACTAAGGACCTGATACTACTCCCAAAATAGGCACTGAGACCGTCCCTAAATACGCCCTGAGAGTACTCCCAACTCAGGCACTGACACTGTCCCTAACTAAGGACCTGTCAGTACCCTTAACTCAGGCCCTGAAACAGTCCCTAACAAAGGCCCTGACACTACCACAAACTCAGGCACTGACAGTGTCCCTATCTCCGGCACTCACAAAACTCCCAAATCAGGCACTGATGCCGTACCTGACTAAGTCTCTGACAATACTCCCATCTCAGCCACTGACACTGTCCCTAAGGCCCTGACACTACTTCCCACTCAGGAACTGATATTGTCACTACCTAAGGCCCTGACCCTATTCTCAAGTCAGGCACAGACACTGTCCCTATCTAAGCCCTGACACTACGGCCATCTCAGGCACTGACACTGTCCCTAACTAAGGCCCTGACATTACTCCCAACACCGGCACTGACACTTTCGCTAACTAAGGCCCTGAAACTACTCACAACTCAGACCCTGACACTGTTCCTAACTACTGCTCTCAGACTACTCCTAACTCAGGCCCTACCACTGTCTGTAACTTAGGCCCTGGCACTACTCCCAAATCAGGCACTGACGGTGTCCCTAACTAAGGGTCTGACACTGCTCCCAATGAGACACTGACACTCTTCCAAATTAAGGCCTTGATACTACTCATAAGTCAGGCCCTGACACTGTCCATAATAAAGACCCTGACACTAATCACAACTCAGGCACTGACACTGTCCCTACCTATGGCCCTGGCACTACACCGAACTCAGGCACTGGCGCTGTTCCTTACAAAGGCTCTGACACTACTCCCAACACAGGCACTGAAACTGTCCCTTTTAAGGCCCTGACACAACTACCAACACAGGCACTGACACTTTCACTAAATAAGGCAGTGAGACTACTCCCTACATAGGCACTGACACTGTCCCTAACTAGTCCCTGACACTACTCCCAACTCAGGGACTGACACTGTCCAGATCTACGGCCCTGACATTACTCCCAAATCTGGCACTGAAATTGTCACTAACTATGTCCCTGACACTACTCACAAGTCAGGCCATGACACTGTCCCTAACTACCATTCTCACACTACTCCTAACCCAAACCCTGACACTATTCCTATCACAGTCACTGACACTGCCCATAACTAAGGTCCTGAGATTACTCCTAACTCACGACCTGACGTTGTCACTAACAAAGACACTGACTCTAATCCCAACTCAGGCACTGACACTGTCCCTATCTAAGGCCCTGAAATTATTCACAACTCAGGCACTGACACTGTCCCTTACTAATGCCCTGACACTACTGCAAACACAGGCACTGACACTGTCCCTAACTAAGGCCCTGATACTACTCCTAACTCTTGCCCTGACACTGTCCGTAACTTAGGCCGTGACACTACTCCTAATTCAGGCACTGACACTCTCCCTAACTAAAGCCCTGAGACTACTCCTAACTCAGTCCCTGACACTGTCCCTCACTAAGGCCCTGATACTACTCCCAACTCATGCTCTGACACTGTCCCTTACTGAGGCAATGATACTACTCCCAACTCAGGCACTAAGGCTCTGGATCATTGTGATGACAAGCACCATGGAGCATTGGGATGACAGGGGTCAAGAAGGATTGTGATGACAAGGGCATGGAGCATTGTGATCACAAGGGTAATGGAGCATTGTGATGACAAGGGCATGGAACATTGTGATGACAAGTGGCATGGAGCATTGTGATTATAGGGGTCTTGGAGCATTGTGATTAGAGTGGCCATGGAGCATTGTGTTGAAAGGGTGCATGGAATATTTTGATGAGATGGGGCATGGAGCATTGTGGTGAGAGGGGTCATGGAGCATTGTGATGAAAAGGGTCATGGACATTGTGATGAAAGGAGTCCTGGAGCTCTGTGATTACAGGGGCCATGGGGCACTGAAATGAAAAGGGCATGGAGAATTGTGATGACAATGATCTTGGAGCATTGTGATGACAAGGGCCATGGAGCATTTTGATTAAAGGGGTCATAGGGCATTGTGATGAAACGGGTCATGGATCATTGTGATTACAAGGATCATGGAGCATTGTGATGAAAGGGGCCATGGGTTATTGTGATGACAAGAGCCATTGAGCATTCTGATGAAAGGGGTCATGGACCAATGTGCTGAATGCTCCACAGTAATCAAAATGCTCCATGAGCCATGTCATCACAATGCCCCATGACCACATTAATCACAATGCTCCATGACCACATTTATCACAATGCCCCGTGACCCCTGTCATCACAATGCTCCATGATCGCTGTAATCACAGTGATCCATGACACCTTTACTCACAATGCTCCAGGACGCCTTTTAGCACAATGCTCCATGCCCCGTGTCATCACAACTGTCCATGACCTTGTCATCAAATGCTCCATGGCCCATGTCATAACAACGCTCCATGTACTTGTCATCACAATGCTACAGAACCCTTCTCATCACAATTCTCCATGCCCGTGTCATCACAATGCTCCTGGACACTTGTCTTCCCAATGCTCCATCACACTTTTCTTCACAACGCCCCATAACACATTTAATCACAATGCTTCATGGCACTTGTCATCACAATGCTCAATGGCCCGTTTACTCACAATGCTCCAGTACCCCTCTCATCACAATACCCCATGATCCCTTTAAACACAATGCTCCATGACCACTTTAATCACAGTGCTTCATGACCATTCTCATCACAGTTCTCCATGGCTTTATCATCACAATGCTCCATGACCCCAGTCATCACAATGATCCATAACCCCTTTCATTACAATGCTCCATGGGCCCTGTAATCACAGTGCTGCATGACCATTTTCATCACAATGCTCCATGACCCCACTCATCAAAATGTCCCAAGACCCCTGTAATCAAAATTCTCCATGGACTTGTCATCACAAAGCTCCATGAACCCTGTCATCACAATGCTCCATGATCGCTGTAATCACAATGATCCATGACACCTTTCCTCACAATGCTCCAGGATGCCTTTCATCACAATGCTCCATGCCAGGTGTCATCACAATGCCACATGATCCCTTTAATCACAATGCACCATGGCCCTTGTCATCACAATGACCAATGATCCATTTTATCTCAATGTTCCATGCCCCCTGTCATCACAATGCTCCATGATCCCTGTACTCCCAATGATCCATGACCACTTTCATCACAATGCTCAAGGACAATTTTCATCACAATGCCCAAAGCCACCTGTCATCACAATGCTCCATGGCACTTCTCATCACAATGCTCCAGAACTCTTGTCGTGATAATGCTCCATGCCCGTCTCATCACACTGCTCCATGACACTTGTCATCACATTGCTCCAGGGTCCCAGTCATCACAATTCTCCAAGACCCATATCATCACAATACTCCATGTGCTTGTCATCACAATGCTTCATGAACCATGTCATCACAATGCTCCAAGACCCTTTTAATCACAAGCTGCATGATCCCTGTCATCGCAGTTCTCTGTGACCGCAGTTATCATCATGCTCCAGGACCATTTTCATCACAATGCTCCATGCCCTTGTCATCACAATGTCCCATGACCGCTGTCATCACAATGCTTGATGACCCTTGTCATCACAATATTCCATGCCGTTGTGATCACAATGCTCCATGGCCCTTGTAATCACAATGCTCCATGCCCTTGTCATCACAGTTCTCCAGAACTTTTGTCATCATAATGTTCCATGCCCGTCTCATCACAATGCACCATGACACTTGTCATCAAAATGTTCCATGGTCTTTGTCATCACACTGCTCCATTGCCTCTGTCATGAGAGTGCCCCATGATACCTACCATCACAATTTTAGATGACCAGTGTCATCAAAATGCCCCATGACACCTGTCATCACAATTCGTCATTGCCGTTCTCATCACAATGCTCCATGAACTGTGTCAACACAAGTTTCCAGGACACTTGTCATCACAATGATCCATGACCACTTTCAGCACAATGCCCCATGACCACTGTCATCACAATGCTCCAAGGCCTAAGTATTCTCAATGCTCCCTGGCTGATGTAATCACATTGCTCCATGATCCCTTTCATCAAAATGTTCCATGACCACTGTCATCACAATATTCCCTGCCCTTGTCATCACAATGCTCCATGCCCTTGTCATCACAATGATCCAGAACACATGTCATCATATTGCTCCATGCCCGTGTCATCACAATTCTCCATGATACTTGTCACCACAATGTCCCATATCCTTTGTCATCGCAATGCCCCATGCCACCTGTCATCACAATTACTCATGGCACTTGTCATCACAAGATTCCAGGACAATTGTCATCACAGTGATCCATGCCCAATTTCATCACAATGCTCCATGACCCCTGTCATCACAATGCTCCATGGCCTATGTATTCACAATGCTTCAGGGCCCCTGTAATCACATTGCTCCATGATCCCTTTCATCACAATGCTCCAAGACCACTGTCACTACAATGCCCCATGACGCCTATCATCACAATGCTCCATGACCCCTGTCATCACAATGTTCCATGACAGTTGACATCACAATTCTCCATGATCTCTGTCATCACAATGTTCCCTGCCCTTGTCATCACAATGGCCCATGGCCCCTGTAATCACAATGCTCCATGCCCTTGTCATCACAATGCTCCAGAACTCTTGTCATCATAATGCTCCATGCCTGTGTCATCACAATTTTCAATGGCACTTGTCATCACAATGCTCCATGGCCTTTGTCATCACAATGCTCTGTGAACCGTGTCATCACAAGGTTCCAGGACACTTGTCATCACAATAATCCATGACCACTGTTATCACCATTCTCCATGATCCCTGTCATCTCAATGCTCCATGGCCGTTGTATTCACAATGCTCCATGGCCCCTATAATCAAGGTGCTCCATGACCCCTTTCAACACAATGCTCCATGACCAGTTTCATCATAATGCCCCATTAAGCCTGTCATCACAATGCACCAAGGCCCCTCTCATCAAAATGCTCCATGATCCCTGTGAGCACAGTGTTACCTGCACAGGCATCACAATACTCTCTGTCCCCTGTAATCACAGTGCTCCATGCCCTTTTCATCACAATACTCCGGAATTCTTGTCATCACAATGTTCCATGACCGTGACATCACAAGGCTCCGTGACACATGTCATCACATTTCTCCATGAACTTTGTCATCAAAATGTTCCATGGCTCTTGTCAGCACTATCCTCCGTGGGGCTTTTCATCACAATGCTCCAGGACAACTTTCATCCTAGTGCTTCATGCCCCCTATCATCCCAATGCCCAATGCCCCAAGTCATCACAATGCCCGTTAACCCCTATCATCAAAATGCTCCATGAAACCTGTCATCACAATGCTCCATGGCCCTTGTCATCACATAGCTCCATGACCTTTGTCATCACAATGATCCATGAACCTTTTCCTCACAATGCTCCAGTACCCCTTTCATCACAATGCTCCATGCCATTTTTCATCACAATGCACCATGTCCTTGTCAGCACAATGCTCCTTGGCCCCAGTAATAAAAATGCTCCATGTCCTTGTCATCACAATGCTCCAGATCTCTTCTCATCCCAATGCTCCATGCCCGTGGAATCACAATGCTCCAGGAACCCTGTCATCACAAAACTCCATGCCCTTGTCATCACAATGCTGCATGATCCCTGTCATCACAATTCTCCGTGACTGCTGTCATCACAATGCTCCAGGACCAATTTCATCACAATGTTCCATGGCTTTTTTCATCACAATGCTCCATGACCCCTGTCATCACAATGCTCGATGACACTTGTCATTACAATGCTCCATGCCCTTGTCATCACAATGCTCCGGAACTCTTTTCATCACAATGATCCATGACCCCTGTCCTCACAATGTTCCCTGCCCATGTCATCACAATGCTCCATGTCCCCTGTATTCACAAAGCTCCATGACTTTTTCATCGCAATGCTCTAGAATTCTTGTTATCACAATGTTCCTTGACCCATATAATCACAATTCTCCATGACCCTTGTCATCACAATGCTCCATCGTGCTTTTCATCACAATGCTCCAAGGCAACTTTCATTACAGTGCTACATGCCCCCTGTCATCACAATTCCCCATGAGCCCTGTCATCACAATGCTCCATGGCCCTTGTCATTACAATGCTCCATGACCCCTGTCATCACAATGCTCCATGACCCTTGTCATTACAATGCTGCATGATCCCAGTCATCACAATTCTCTGTGACCGCTGTCATCAAAATGCTCCATGACCCTTTTCATTACAATGCTGCATGATCCCAGTCATCACAATTCTCTGTGACCGCTGTCATCAAAATGCTCCAGAATCACTTTCATCACAATTCTCCATGCCCTTATCATCATGATGCTCCATGGCCACTGTCATCACAATGCTCCATGCCCTTGTCATCACAATTCTCCAGAACTCTTTTCATCATAATGCTCCATGCCCATGCCTTCACAATGCTCCATGACAGTTGCCTACAGAATGTTCCATGGTCTTTGTCATCACAATGCTCCATGGCCCCTGTCATCACAATGCTCCATGATTTCTTTCATCACAATTGTAAATGACCACAGTCATCACAATGCCCCATGACACATGTCATCAGAATTCGCCATGGCCCTTGTCATCACAATGCTCCATGAACCGTGTCATCACAATGTTCCAGGACACTTGTCATCAGAATGATCCATGACCACATTCATCAAAATGATCCATGACCCCTGTCATCACAAAGCTCCATGGCCTATATTCACAGTGCTCCATGGCCCCTGTAATCACATTGCTTCATGATCTTTTTCATCACAATGCTCCATGACAACTGTCATCACAATGCCCCATGACGCGCGTTATCACAATGCTCCATGGCCCCTATCATCAAAATTTTCCATGACCCCTGTCATCACAATGTTCCATGACAGTTGTCATCATAATGCTCTATGACCCTTGTCATCACAATATTCCCTGCCCTTGTCATCACAATGCTTCATGGTCCCTGTAATAACAATGCTCCATGCCCTTGTTATCACAATACTCCAGAACTCTTGTCATCATAATGCTAAATGCCCGTGTCATCACAATGTTCCATGACAGTTGTCATCACAAAGCTACATGGCCTTTGTCATCACAATGCTCCATGGCCCCTGTCATCACAGTGCTCCATCATACCATTCATCACAATTTTAGATGACCCTTGTCATCACAATGCCCCATGACTCCTGTCTTCACAATTCGCCATGGCCCTTGTCATCACAATGATCTATGAACCGTGTCATAACAATGTTCCCTGTCAATGTCATCACAATTCTCCATATCCCCTTCAATCACAATGCTCCATAACTTTGTAATCACAATGCTCCTTGGCCCGTGTGAACAGAATGCTCCATGCCCCTGTCATCACAATACTCCAGAACTCTTGTCATCATAGTGTTCCATGCCTGTGTCATCACAATGCTCCCTGACTCTTGTCATCGAAATGTTCCATGGCCTTTGTCATCACAAAGCTCCATGGCCCCTGTCATCACAGTGCTCCGTGGTAATTTCATCACAATTCTAGATGACCACTGTCATCACAATGCTCCATGACACCTGTCATGACAATTTGCCATGGCCCTTGTCATCAAAATGGTCCATGAACCGTATCATCACAATGTTCCAGGACACTTGTCCTCACAATGATCCATGACCACTTTCTTCACAATGCTCCATGGCCCCTGTAATCACATTGCTCCATGATCCCTTTCATCAGAATGTTCCCTGCCCTTGTCATCACAATGCTCCATGACACCTCTCATCACAATGTTCCATGACAGTTGTCATCAAAATGCTCCAATACCTCTGTCATCACAATGTTCCCTGCCCTTGTCATTATAATGCTCCAGAACTATTGTCATCATAATGCTCCATGCCCATGTCATAGCAATGCTCCATGACACTTATCATCACAATGCCCCATGGCCCCTTTCATCACAATGCTAGATGACCATTGTCATCACAATGCCCCATGACAACTGGCATCAAAATTCGCCATGGCACTTGTCATCACAATGCTCCATGGCTCTTGGCATCACATTGGTCCATGGTGCTTTTCATCACAATGCTCCAGGACAACTTTCATCACAGTGCTCCATGACCCGTGTCATCTCAATGCTCCATGGCCTTTTTTTCACAATGCTCCATGGCCCCTATAATCACGCTGCTCCATGACCACTTTCATCAAATGCTCCATGACCACTGTCATCTCAATGCACCCTGACACCTGTCATCACAATTCGCCATGGCCCTTGTCATCACAATGCTCCAAGAACCGTGTCATCACAGTGGTCCAGGACACTTGTCATCACAATGATTCATGACCACTTTCATCACAATGCTCCATGACCCCTGTCATCACAATGTTCCATGACAGTTGTCATTACAATTCTCAATGACCCCTGTCATCACAGTGTACCCTGCCCATTTCATCACAATGCTCCCTGGCCCTTGTAATCACAATGCTCCAAGCCCTTGTCATCACAATGCTCCAGGACAACTTTCATCACAGTGCTCCATGAACCCTGTCATCTCAATGCTCCATGGCCTTTTTATTCACAGTGCTCCATGGACCCTATAATTCATGCTGCTCCATGACCATTTTCATCAGAATGCTCCATGATCACTGTCATCTCAATGCCCCATGACACCTGTCATCACAATTCAACATGGCCCTTGTCATCACAATGCTCCAAGAAACGTGTCATCACAATGATCCAGGATACTTTTCATCACAATGATCCATGACCACTTTCATCACAATGCTCCATGACCCCTGTCATCACAATGTTCCATGATACTTTTCATCACAATGCTAGATGACCACTATCATCACAATCCCTCATGACACCTGTCATCACAATTTGCAATGGCCCTTGTCATCACAGTGCTCCATGAATCGTGTCATGAGAAGGTTACAGGACACTTGTCATCACAATGCTCTATGGTGTTTTTCATCACAATGCTCCAGGACTTCTTTCATCACAATGCACCATGACCCTTGTTATCACAATGCTCTCTGGTGCTTTTCATCACAATTGCTGTGACCACTTTCATCACAATGCTCCATTGCTCTTGTCGTCACAATGCCACATGAGCCCTTTCATCACAATGCTCCATGATGCCTGTCATCAAAAAGCTCCATGGTCTTTTTCAACAAAATGATCCATGCCCCCTGTAATTACAGTGCTACATGACCGCTCTCATCACAATGCTCCAAGACCCCTTTCATTGCAAAGCTCCGTGAACCTTGTCATCAAAATGCCCCATGATAACTTTCATCTCAATGCTCCATGACCATAGTCATAACCATGCTCCATACCCTTATTATAACAAAGCTCCATGACCCTTTCATCACAACGATCCACCACACCTTTCATCACAATGCTCCATGACCATTGTCATCACAATGCTCCATGCCCCTATCATCACAATGCTCCATGACCCCTGTCAACGCAGTGATCCATGACCCCTTTCATCAAAATGCTCCATCACACCAGTCATCACACTTGTGGTGACAAGGGTCATGTAGCTTTGTGATAACAAAGGCCATGAAGCATTGTGATGACAGGTGTCATGGAGCACTGCGATGAAAAGGGTCATGGATCATTGCGGTGACAGGGGTCATTGATCATTGTGATGACAAGAGCAATTGAGCATTGTGATGACAGGGGTCATTGGCAATTGTGATGACAGGGGGCATGGAGCATTGTGATGAAAGGGGTCATGGTGCATTTTGATGAGAGGTGTTATGGAGCATTGCGGTGACAAGTGTCATGGAGCTTTATGATGATAGGGGCAATGGAACATTGTGATGAAAGGGGGCATGGAGAATTATGTTGAATGTAGTAATGGAGCATCGTGATGAAAGGGGTAATGGAGCATTGTGATGAAAGTGGTCATGGGGCATTGTGATGACAAGGGGCATGGAGCATTGTGATGACAAGCGCCATGGAGAATTTTGATTATAAGGGCCATGGAGCCTTGTGTTGAAAGGGTTAATGGAGCATTGTGATGAAAGGGGGCATGGAGCATTGTGATGACAAGGGCCATGTTGAATTATGATGACAAATGTCCTGGAGCATTGTAATGACAGGGGTCATAGGTCATTTTGATGACAGGGGGCCTGGAGCATTGTAATGAAAGTGGTCATGGATCATTTTGATTACCGGGGGTATCGAGTATTTTGGTGACATGGGGCATGGAACATTGTGATGAAAGGGGTACTGGAGCATTGTGATGACACACGGCTTAGAGCTTTGCGATGAAAGGATTAATTGAGTCTTGTGATGACAGGGGTCATGGATCATTGTGATGACACGGGGCTTGGAGCACTGTAATGAAATGGGTTATGGAGCACTGTGATTACAGGGGTAATTGTGATGCATTGTGATGAAAGGGGTCATGGGACAGGTGTAACGGAGCATTGTGATGAAAGGGGTCATGGCTC
This sequence comes from Balaenoptera physalus, assembly GCF_965194825.1. Taxonomy (NCBI): domain Eukaryota; kingdom Metazoa; phylum Chordata; class Mammalia; order Artiodactyla; family Balaenopteridae; genus Balaenoptera; species Balaenoptera physalus. Next base: position 70,879 of record NW_028125107.1, read on the forward strand.
ATTGTGATGAACTGGGGCATAGAGCATTGTGATGAAAGGGGTTATGGAGCACTGTGATTACAGGGGTAATTGTGAGCATTGTGATTAAAGGGGTCATGGAGCATTCTGATGACAGTGGTCATGGGGAATTGTGATGACAAGGGCCATGGATCTTTGTGATGACAGGCGTCATTTGGCATTGTGAATGACAGGGGCCATGGAGCATTTTCACGACAAGGGTCATGGAGCATTATTTTGACAGGGGTCATGGAGCATTTGGGTGAAAGCCGTCATGGAGCATTGTGATGACAAGGGCCATGGAGCATTGTGATGAAAGGGGTCATGGAGCAATGTGATGATAAGTGCGTGGAGCATTGCGATGAAAGTGGTCATGGAGCCTTGTGATGATAAGGGCATGGAGCCTTGTGATGATAAGGGCATGGAGCCTTGTGATGTCTATGGTCATGGAGCATTGTGATGAAAGGGGTCAGGTAGAATTGTGATGAAAGTGGCCATGGGGCATTGTGATTACAGGGTTCACGGAGGATTGTGATGACAAGTGCCATGGAGCATTGTGATGACAAGGGCCATGGAGCAGTGTGATGAAAGGGGTCATGGAGAATTGTGATGATAAGGGCGTGTAGCATTGTGATGACAGTGGTCACAGAGCATTGTGACGATAAGGGCATGAAGCCTAGTTAAGGACAGTCTAGCAGCCTTGGGACTAAATTCAGTGCCTGAGGTAGGCACGGCATAAGGTCTTTAGTTAGCATAAGAGGTAAGACATTAGCTCGGGACAGGCTTAGGTTAAAGGCTAGGAATCGTGTCAGGAAATGATCTAAGGATAGTGTGAAGACCGTTGTTACTCAGAATATCAGGGCCTTATTCAGAACCAGTGTTAGGACTTCAGGTAGGGACTGCATCAGGGCCTGACTTAGGGAGAGTGACAGGGCCTGAATGAGGCCTAATGTCAGGCCCTTAGCTGGGCACACTGTCAGGGCATGACTTTGGAGCAGCATCAGCGTCTTTGCTGGATCAGCATTAAGGTCTTCGTTAGGTACATGATCAGGGCCTGAGTTAGTCACAGCTTCAAGGCTTCAGTTAAGGAAAGCTTCAGGGCCTGAGTTAGGGACAGCCTCAGGTCTTCACTTAGGGACAGCGTCAGGGCTTACTTTGGGACAGTTTCAGGACCTTGGAAAGACATAGGTCAGGATATTAGCTCAGTATAACGTCAGGACTTTAGATAGTAATGGCAGCTACAGGCAGTTTCAGGGCCTGAGTTAGGCCTAGCATCAGAGACTTTGTTAGGTACAGTGTAAGGGACTGAGTTAGGAGTAGTGTCAGGGCCTTGCTTACGGACAGTGTCAGGGTCTGAGTTGGGAGTACTGTCAGAGACCTAGTTAGGGACAGTGCTAGGGCCTGAGTTAGGATTAGTGTCAAGGCCTTATTTAGGACCAATTTCAGGGCCTTAGTTTTGACTAGCATCAGAACCATTGTTAGGAATCGTATGGGATCCTGAGTTAGGCATACTGTCAGGGCCTTAGTTAGGGACACTTTTAGGGACTGAGTTAGGATTAGTGTCTAGGCCTTATTTAGGACCAATTATAGGGCTTTAGTTTGGACTAGCAACAGAGCCTTTGTTAGGTATCAGGTCAGGGCCTAAGTTAGGTGTACTGTCAGGGCCATTGTTAGGGACAGTATCAGGGTCTAACTTAGGAGAAGTTGAGGACCTTAGCCAGGGAATGTTTCAGGACCTTAGTTAGGGACATTATCAGGGCCTGAATTAGCAGTAGTGTCAAAAGTCCTTAGTGAGGAGAGTAAGGAGTAAGTCAGGACTCAGGCCCTGACACTGTCCTTAACTAAGGCCCTGACACTACTCGTAACACAGGCCCTGATCTGATTCCTATCATAGGCCCTGATGCTGGTCTTAACTAAGACTCTGACACTGGTCCTAACTAAAGCTGTAACACTACTCTTAACTCAGGCCCTGACACTGTCCCTAACAAAGCCTCTGACACTATTCCTAACTCAGGCACTGACACTGTCCCAAACTAAGGCCCTGACACTACTCCTACCCCAGGCACTGAAACTGTCCCTAACTAAGACCCTGACACTACTCCCAACTCAGGCACTGACAGTGTCCATAACTAAGGCCCTGACACTACTCTTAACTCAGGGGCTGATAATATACCTAACACAGGCACTGATACTTCTCCTCACTTAGGCCCTGATATTCGCCCCAACTAAGGCCTTGACTCTACTCCTAACTCAGGCAATGACACTGTTTCTAACTAAGGCCATGAAAGTACTCTTAAGTCAGGAACTCACACTGTCCCTAACTAAGGCCCTGAAACTACTCCCAACTCAGGCACTCACACTGTCCCTAACTAAGGCCCTGACACTACTCTCAACTCAGGCACTAACACTGTCCCTAACTAATGACTTGACACTACTCTTTACTCAGGTCCTGCCACAGTCCCTAACAAAAGCCCTGACACTACCCCCAACTCTGGCACTGACAGTGTCCCTGACTACGACCCTCACACTTCTCACAACTCAGGCACTGAAGCGGTCCCTACGTAAGGCCCTGAAACTACTCCCAAATCCGGCGCTGATGCTGTCCCTAAATTAGGCCCTGACACTACTCCTTATTAGGCACTGACATGCTCCCTAACTAAGGACCTGAGACTACTTCTACCTCAGGCCCCGACACTGTCCCTAACTAAGGCCCTGATACTACTCCCAACTCAGGCACTGACACTCTCCCTAACTAAGGCCTTGGAACTACTCTTAACTCATACCCTGACACTGTCCATAACTAAGACCCTGACACTAATCCCATCTCAGCCACTGACACTGTCCCTATGGCCCTGACACTATTTCCAACTCAGGCACTGACATTGTCCATACCTAAGGCACTGAAATTCTCTCAACTAATGCACTAACACTGTACCTTACTAATGCGCTAACACTACTGCCAATTCAGGCACTGACACTGTCTCTAACTAGGCCCTGACTCTATAGCCAACTCAGGCACTTACACTGTCCCCAATTAAGGCACTGACATTACTCCCAACTCCGACACTGAAACTGTTCCTAACTACCGGTCTCAGACTACTCCTAACTCAGGGCCTGACACTATTCCTAACACAGTCACTGACACTGTACTTAACTAAGGCCCTGAGACTACTCCTAAATCAGGCCCTGAGACTGTCAGTAAACTAGGCCCTGGCACTACACACAACTCAGGCACTGACGCTGGGCCGAACTAAGGGTCTGACACTAGTCCCAACACAGACACTGACACTCTACAAAATTAAGGCCTTGACAATACTCTTAACTCAGGCTCTGACACTGTGCATTATAAAGACCCTGACACTAATCCCAACTCAAGCACTGACACTGTCCGTAACTAAGACCCTGACACTACTTCCATCTTAGCCACTGACACCGTCCCTAACTATGGCCCTGACACTACTGCCAACTCAGGCACTGGCGATGTCTCTAACTAAGGCACTGGCACTACTCCCAAATCAGGCACTGATGCTGTGCAGAACATAGGCCCTGGCACTACTCCCAACTCAGGCATTGACGCTGTCCGTAACTAAGGGTCTGACACTACTCCCAACGCAGACACTGACACTCTAACAATTTAAGGCCTTGATACTACTCTTAACTAAGGCCCTGACACTGTCCATACTAAGGACCCTGACACTAATCCCAAATCAGGCACTGACACTGTCCATAACTAAGGCCCTGACACTACTCACAACCCAGGTACTGGCGCTGTCCCTAACAAAGGCACTGGCACAACTCCCATCTCAAGCACTGACCCTATCCCTAATTAAGGCCCTGACACTACTCCCAACTCAGGCACTGACACTGTCCCTAACTAAGGCACTGAAATTACTCCCAACTCAGGCAATGACGCTGTCCCTAACTAGGGCCATGACACTACTCCCAAGTCAGGCAGTGACACTGTTGCTAACTTAGGCCCTTACACTACTCACAACCCAGGCCCTGATACTGTCTCTAAATACCACTCTCACACTACTCCTAAATCTGGCCCTAACAATATTCCTAACACAGTCACTGACACTGTCCCTAACTAAGGCCCTGAGACTACTTCTAACTCAGGCCCTGACACTGTCCCTAACATAGGCCCTGACACTACTTCCAACTCAGGCACTGACATTGTCCCTACCTAAGGCCCTGACCCTATTCTCAACTCAAGCACTAACACTGTCACTTCCTAATGCCCTGACACTACTGCCAACTCAGGCACTGACACTGTCCCTAACTGAGGCCCTGAGAATACTGCTTACTCAGGCCCTGACACTGCCCGTAACTTTGGCCTTGGCACTACTCCCAAGTCAGGCAGTGACGCTGTCCCTAACTAAGGGTCAGAAAATACTCCCAACTCAGGCACTGACACTCTACCAAATTAAGGCCTTGACACTACTCTTAACTCAGGCCCTGACACTGTCCATAATAAAGACCCTGACACTAATCCCAACTCAGGCACTGACACTGTCCGTAACTAAGGCCCTGACACTATTCCCAACCCAGACACTGGCGTTATCCCTAACTAAGGCACTGGCACTACTCCCAACTCACACCCTGACACTATCCCTAATTAAGGCCCTGACATTACTCCCCACTCAGGCACTGACACTGTCCCTAACTAAGGCCCTCAAACTACTCCCAACAGAGGCACTGACACTGTCCCTAACTAAGGCCCTGAAACTACCCCCAACCCAGGCACTGACACTGTCCCTATCTAAGGCCCTGACACTTCTCTCAACTCAGGCACTAACACTGCCCGTAATAAGGACTTGACACTACTCTTAACTCAGGCCCTGACACAGTCCCTAACAAAGACCCTGACACTACATCCAACTCAGACACTGAGAGTGTCCCTAACTACGGCCCTCACACTACTCCCAACTCAGGCACTGATGCTGTCCCTAACTAAGGCCCAGACAATTGAACCAACACAGGAACTGACACTGTCCCTAACTAAGAACTTCACACTACTCCTCACTCAGGCTCTGACACTGTCCCTAACTTAGGCCCTGACACTATTCCTTACTCAGGCACTGACATGCTCCCTAACAAAGGGCCTGAGACTACTTCTACCTCAGGCCCTGACACTGTCCCTAACTAAGGCCCTGATACTACTCCCAACTCAGGCACTGACACTCTCACTAACAAGACCCTGGAACTACTCACTTCTCAGCCACTGACACTGTCCCGACGGCCCTGACACTATTTCCAACTCAGGCACTGACATTGTCCCTACCTAAGACCCTGACCCTATTCTCAATTCAAGCACTAACACTGTCACTTACTAATGCCCTGACACTACTGACAACTCAGGCACTGACACTGTCCCTAACTAAGGTCTTGAAACTACTCACAACTCAGGCCCTGACACTAATCCTATCACAGACACTGACACTGTACCTACCTAAGGACCTGAGAATACTACTTATTCAGGCCCTGACACTGTCTGTAACATTGGCCCTGGCAATACTCCCAAGACAGGCACTGACGCTGTCCCTAACTAATGGTCTGACAATACTCCCAACTCAGGCACTGACACTCTACCAAATTAAATCCTTGACACTACTCTTAACTCAGGTCTTGACACTGTCCATATTAAACACCCTGACACCAATCCCAACTCAGGCACTGACACTGTCCGTAACTATGGCTCTGACACTACTGCCAACTAAGGCACTGGCGCTGTCCCTAACTAAGGCTCTGACACTACTCACAACTCAGGCACAGGCACTCTACCTAATTAAGGCCCTGACACTACCTCCAACTAAGGCACTAACATTGTCCCTAATTAAGACCCTGACACTACTCCCAACTCAGGCACTAAAACTGTCCCTAACTAAGGACTTGACACTACTCTTAACTCAGTCCCTGACACAATCTCTAGCAAAGACCCTGACAATACCCCCATCTCAGGCACTAAGAGTGTCGCTAAATATGGCCCACACAATACTCCCAACTCAGGCACTGACGCCGTCCCTAAGTAAGGTCCTGAAATTACTATCAAATCAGGCACTGACACTCTCCCTATCTAATGCCTTGACACTACTCTTAACTCATGCCCTGACACTGTCCCTAACTAAGACCCTGAAACTACTCCCTTCTCAGCCAATGACACCGTCCAGAAGGCCCTGACACTACTTCCAACTCAGGCACTGACATTGTCCCTACCTAAGGCCCTGACCCCATTCTCAACTCAGGCACTAACACTGTCACTTACTAATGCCCTGACACTACTGCCAACTCAGGCACTGACACTGTCCCTAATTAGTCCCTGACACTACTCCCAATTCAGGGACTGACACTGTCCGTAACTAAGGCCCTGACATTACTCCCAACTCCGGCACTGACACTTTCGCTATCTAAGTCCCTGAAATTACTCACAACTCAGGACCTGACACTGTTCCTAACTACCGGTCTCAGACTACTCCTAACTCAGGGCCTGACACTATTCCTAACAGCGTCACTGACACTGTCCCTAACAAAGGCCCTGAGACTACTCTTAACTCAGGCCCTGATACTGTCAGTAACTTAGGCCCTGGCATTACACACAACTCAGGCACTGCCGCTGGCCCTAACTAAGGTTCTGACACTAGTCCGAACTCAGACACTGACACTCTACCAAATTAAGGCCTTGACAATACTCTTAATTCAGGCTCTGACACTGTGCATAATAAAGACCCTGACACTAATCCCAACTCAGGCACTGACACTGTCCGTAACTAAGGCCCTGACACTACTCCCATCTCAGCCACTGACACCGTCTCTAAATGTGGCCCTGACACTACTCCCAACTCAGGCACTGGCGCTGTCCCTAACTAAGGCCCTGAAACTACTCCCAACCCAGGCACTGACACTGTCCCTTACTAAGGCCCTGACACTACTCTTAACTCAGGCACTAACACTGCCCTTACTAAGGACTTGACACTACTCTTAACTCAGGCCCTGACACAGTCCCTAATAAAGGCCCTGACACTACCTCCAACTTAGGCACTGACAGTGTCCCTAACTACGGCCCTCACACTACTCCCAACTCAGGCACTGACGCCATCCTTAAGTAAGGCCCTGACACTACTCCCAACTCAGGCACTGACGCTGTCACTAACTAAGGCCATAGCACTTCTCCCAACTCAGGCACTGACACTGTCCCTAAATGAGGCCCAGACAATAGAACCAACTCAGGCTCTGACACTGTCCCTAACTTAGGCCCCGACACTACTCCTTACTTAGGCACTGACATACTCCCTAACTAAGGTCCTGAGACTACTTTTACCTCAGGCGCTGACACTGTCCCTAACTAAGGCCCTGAAAATACTCCCATCTCAGCCACTGACACTGTCCCAAAGGCCCTGACACAACTTCCAACTCAGGCACTGATATTCTCCCTACCTAAGGCCCTGACCCTGTTCTCAACTCAAGCACTAACAGTGTCACTTACTAATGCCCTGACACTACTGCCAACTCAGGCACTGACACTGTCCCTAACTAGTCCCGGACACTACTCCCAACTCAGGCACTTACACCGTCCCTAACTAAGGCCCTGACATTACTCCCAACTCTGGTACTGATACATTTGCTATCTAAGGCCCTGAAACTACTCAAAACTCAGGCCCTGACACTGTTCCTAACTACCGGTCTCAGACTACTCCTAACTCAGGGCCTGACACTATTCCTAACAGCGTCACTGACACTGTCCCTAACTAAGGCCCTGAGACTACTCCTAACTCAGGCCCTGACACTGTCAGTAACTTAGGCCCTGGCACTACACCCAACTCAGTCACTGACGCTGGCCCTAACTAAGGTTCTGACACTAGTCCGAACTCAGACACTGACACTCTACCAAATTAAGGCCATGACACTTCTCTTAACTGAGGCCCTGACACTGTGCATAATAAAAACCCTGAAACTATTCCCATCTCAGCCACTGACTTTGTCCATAACAAAGGCCCTGACACTACTCCCAACTCAGGCACTGGCGCTGTCCCTAACTAAGGCACTCGCACTACTCTCAACTCAGGCACTGGTGCTGTCCCTAACTAAGGCTCTGACACTACTCTCAACTCAGGCCCTGACACTGTCCCTAACTAAGGCCCTGACAACACTCGTAACTCAGGCACTGTCACTGTCACTACCTAAGGCCATTACACTCCGCTTAACTCAAGAGATGACACTCTCTGTAACTAAGTCTTTGACACAATATTTAACTCATGCCCTAACACTGTCCTTAACTAAGACCCTGACACTACTCCCATCTCAGGCCCTGACACTATAACTAATAAAGGCCCTCACACTACTCCTACCTCAGACACTGACACTGTCCATAACTTAGGCCCTGACACTACCCATAAATCAAACACTGACACTCTCCCTACGTAAGGCCCTGAGACTATTCCTACCTCAGGCCCTGACACTGTCCATAATTAAGTCCTTGATACTACTGCCACTCAGGCTCTGACACTATCCCTAACTATGGCCCGGACACTACTCTCAACTCAGGCACTGAGAGTGTCCTTAACTAAAGCACTGACAATACTCCCCACTCAGGTACTGACGCTATCCTTAACTAAGGCCCTGAAACTTCTCCCAAGTCAAGCACTGATGCTGTCCCTAACTAAGGCTCTGACACTACTCCCAACTCAGGCACTAACAACCTCCCTAACTAAGGCCTTGACACTACTCTTAAGTCAGGCCCTGACACTGTCCGTAACAACGACACTGACACTACTCCCAACTCAGCCACTCACATTGTCCCTAACTACGGCCCCGACACTACTGCCAAATCAGCCACTGATATTATCCGTAACTAAGGTGCTGACACTAATCCCAACTCTGGAACTGACACTGTCCCTAAATAAGGCCCTGACACTTTGCCCAACTCAGGCACTGAGACTGTCAGTAACTAAGACCCTGATACTACTCACAACTCAGGCACTGACACTGTCCTTTACTAATGTCCTGACACTACACCCACCTCAGGCACTGACACTGTCCCTAACTAATGCAGTGAAAATACTCCGAACATAGGCATTGACCGTGTCCCTAACTAGGCCCTTATACAACTCCCACATCAGGCACTGATACTCTCCCTAACTAAGGTCCTGACATTACCCCCAACTCAGGCACTGACACTGTCACTAACTTAGGCCCTTACACTACTCACAACACAGGCCCTGACACTGTCCTTAAATACCACTCTCACACTACTCCTAAAACTGGCCCTAACACTATTCCTAACACAGTTACTGACACTGTCCCTAACTAAGGCCCTGAGAATGCACCTTACTCAGGCCCTGACTCTGGCCCTAACTAACGCCGTGACACTACTCCTAACTCAGGCCCTGACACTATAACTAAGAAAGGCCCTCACACTACTCCTAACTCAGACAATGACACTGTCCATAACTTAGGCACTGACACTACTCCTAACTCAGCCACTGGCAATCTCCCTAACTAAGGCCCTGAGACTACTCCAACCTCAGGCCCGGCAACTGACCCTAAGTAAGGCTCTGACACTGCTTGCAAATCCGGCACTAACACTCTCCCTAACTAAGGCCTTAACACTACTCTTAGCTAAGGTCCTGGCACTGTCCGCAACATCGACCCTGACACTACTCCCAACTCCAGCAATGACGCTGTCTCTAACTAAGACCTTGACATGACTCACAAATCAGGCAATGACACTGTCCCTAGCTAAGGCCCTGACACTACTCCCAACTCAGGCACTGACACTGTCCGTAACTAAGGCACTGTCAGTACTCTCAATTCAGGCACTAACACTGTCCCTAAATAAGTACTCTTAACTCAGGCCCTGGCACAGTCCCTAAGAAAGGCCCTGACACTACCCCCACCTCAGGCACTGACAGTGTCCCTAACTACGGCCCTCACACTACTACCAACTCAGGCACTGACGCCATCCCTAGAGTAAGGCTCTGACACTACTCCCAACTCAGGCAGGTACGCTGTCCCTAAATAAGGGTCTGACACTACTCCCAACTCAGGTACTGATGCTGTCCCTAAATAAGGCCATAACAATACTCCAAACTCAGGCACTGACACTCTCCCTAACTAAGGTGCTCACACTACTCCTAACTCAGGCTCTGACACTGTCTGTAACTATGGCCCTGATACTACTCCCAATTCAGGCACTGACACTCTCACTAACTAAGGCCTTGACACAACTCTTAACTCATGCCCTGACACTGTCCCTAACTAAGACCCTGACACTACTCCCATCTCAGCCACTGACACTGTCCTTAAGGCCCTGACACTACTTCCAACTCAGGCACTGACATTGTCCCTACCTAAACCCCTGACCCTGCTCTCAACTCAGGCACTAACACTGTCCCTTACTAATGCCCTGACACTTCTTCCAAATCAGGCACTGAAGCTGTCCCTAATTAAGGCCCTGGCACTACTCCTAACTCAGGCACTGACACTGTCCATAACTTAGGCCCTAACACTACCCATAAATTAGACACAGACACTCTCCCTAACTAAGGCCTTGAGACTACCAATAACTCAGGCCCTGACACTGTCCATAACTAAGGCCTTGGTACTATTGCCAACTCAGGCTCTGACACTGTCCCTAACTAAGGCCCTGAAACTACTCCCAAGTCAAGCGCTGCTGCTGTACCTAACTAAGGCTCTGACACTACTCCCAACTCAGGCACTAACACTCTCCCTAACAAAGGCCTTGTCTCTACTCTTAACTCAGGTCCTGAGACTGTCCCTAACAACGACCCTGACACTGCTCCCACCTCACCCACTGACATTGTCCCTAACTATGGCCCCGACACTGTTGCCCACTCACCCACTGATATTGTCCCTAACTAAGGCACTGACACTACTACCAACTCAGGCACTGACACTTTCACTAAATAAGGCCCTGACACTTCTACCAACTCAGGCACTGACACTATCCCTAACTAAGACCTTGATACTACTCCCAACTCAGGCACTGACACTTTCCCTAACTAGGCCCTGATACTACTCCCAACTCAACCACTGACACTGTACCTTACTAAGGCCCTTATATTACTCCCAATTCAGGCACTGACACTGTCGCTAAGTTAGGCTCTTACACTACTCACAACACAGACCCTGACATTGTCCCTAAGTACTGCTCTCACACTACTCCTAAATCAGGCCCTAACACTCTTCCTAACACAGTCACTGACACTGTCCCTAATTAAGGCCCTGAGAATGCTCCTTACTCAGTCCCTGACTCTGGCCCTAACTAACGTCGTGACACTACTTCTAACTCACGCCCTGACATTGTCCCTAACAAAGACCCTGACACTAATCCCAGCTCAGGCACTAACACTGTCCCTATCTAAGGCCCTGAAACAATTCACAACTCAGGCACTGACACTGTCCCTTACTACGGCCCTGAGACTATTCCTATCTCAGGCCCTGACACTGTATGTAACTTAGGCCCTGACACTATTCCTAATTCAGGCACTGACACTCTCCCTAACTAAGGCCCTGAGACTACTCCCAACTCAGGCACTGACACTTTCCCTAACTATGACCCTGACACTAATCCCAACTCAGGCACTGAAAGTGTCCCTAAATGAGGCAAAGATACTACTCCCAACTCAGGCACTAAGGCTCTGGATCATTGTGATGACAAGCGCCATGGAGCATTGTGATGAAAAGGGCATGGAGCATTGTGATGACAATTGGAAAGGAACATTGTGATGAAAGGGATAATGAAGCTTTGTGAGGAATGGGGCCACGGAGCATTGTGATGACAAGAGCAAGGATCATTGTGATGACAAGTGGCATGGAACATTGTGATGAACGGGGTTCTGGATCATTGTGAGGAAAGGGGTCATGGATCATTGTGATTACAGGGATCATGGAACATTGTGATGTCAAGTGTCATGCAGCATTGTGATGACAGAGGTCATGGAGCACTGTGATGACAAGGGAATGGAGCATTGTGATGACAGGGGTCATGGAACATTGTGATGACAAGGTTCTTGAAGCACTGTGTTGACACGGGCATGGAGCATTGTGATGAGAAGAGATCTGGTGCATTGTGATGACATGGGCAGGGAACACTGTGATGACAGAGGTCATGGAGCATTGTGATGAGAAGTGTCATGGAGCATTTTGATGAAACGGCCATGGAACATTATGATGAGAAGAATTCTGGAGCATTGTGGTAACAAGGGCATGAAGCATTGTGATTAGAGGGGCCATGTAGCATTCTGATGACAATGGCATGGAGCATTGGGATGACAAGGGTCATCGAGCTTTGTGATGACAGTGGTCATGGAGCATTGTGATGAAAAAGGCCATGTAGTATTGTGCTGACAGGAGTCAAGGAGCATTGTGATGACAGGGGCCAAGGAGCTTTGTGCTGACAAGGGCTTGGTGCATTGTGATGACAAGTGGAATGGAGCATTGTGATGAAAGGCGTCATGGGGCATTTTGATGAGAGTGTTCATGAAGAATTGTGATGAAAAGTATCATGGAGAACTCTGATGACAGGGAACATGGAGCACTGTGATGACAAAGGGCATGGAGCATTGTGATGACAAGTGTTCTGGAGCATTTTGATGACACGGGCATGGAGCATTGTGAAGACAGGGGTCATGGAACGTTATGATGACAACTGTCATGGAAAATGGTGATGACAGGGGTCATGGAGCATTGTGATGAAAGGGGCCATCGAGTATATTGAGGACAGGCGTCATTGGGCATTGTGATGACAGTGGTCATGGAGCATTGTGATGATAAGGGCCATGGCGAATTGTGCTGACAGGTGTCATGGGGCATTGTGATGACAGTGGTCATCTAGCATTATAATGAAAGGTATCATAGAGCACTGTGATGACAGGGACCATGGAACATTGTGATGACAAAGGCCATGGAGCACTGTGATGACAGCGGTAATCGGGCATTGTGATGTCAGGGGTCCTGGAGCATTGTAACGAATATGGTCCTGGAACATTCTGATGACAGCGGTCACGGAGAATAGCGATGACAGTGATCATGCAGCATTGTGATGAAAGGGTCAAGGAGCATTGTGTTGACAGGGGTCATAGAACATTTTGATGACAAGGTTCATGACGCATTGCAATAAAAAAGGCATGTAGCATTGTGATGATGTGGGTCATCGAGCATTGTGATGACTGGTGTCATGGAGCATTGTGTTGACACGGGCATGGAGCATTGGGTTGAGAAGAGATCTGGAGCATTGTGATGACAAGGGTATGGAGAATTTTGATTAAAAGGGCCAAGGAGCATTTTGCTGACAATGGCATGTTGCAATGTGATGACAAGGGCATGGAGCATTGTGATTACAGGGGCCATGAAGCAGTGTGATGACAAAGGCTTGGAGCACTGTGATGACAAGGGCCATGGAGCATTGTGATTACAGGGGACATGGGGCATTGTGATGAGTGAGGTAATGGAACATTGAGATGAAACGGGTCATGGAGCACTGTGATTACAGGGGCCATGGAGCATTGTGATGACAAAGGACATGGAGCATTGTGATGACAGGTGTCATGGAGCATTGAGATGAAACGGGTCATGTACCATTACGATGACAGGGGTCATGGAGATTTGTGATGACAGTGGCCAAGGGGAATTGGGATGAAAGGCATACTGGAGCATTGTGAGGAAATGTTTCATGGAGAATTGTGATGACAAGGGCCATGGAGCAATGTGAATACAAGGGACATGGAGCCTTGTGATGACAAGGGTCATGGATCATTGTAAAAACAGGTATCATTGGGCATTTTTATGTAAGTTGCCATGGAGATTTGTGATGAAAGGGATCATGTGGATTTGTAATGACAAGGGCCATGGAGCATTGTGATGAAACAAATCTTGGAGAATTTTGATGAAAGTTGTCATGGAGCATTGCAATGAAAAGCACCAAGGAACATTGTGATGACAAGGGCCATCGAGCATTGTGATGACAAGTGTCATGGAGAATCGTGATGACAAATACCATGGAGAATTGTGATGAGCGGTGGCATTTGGCATTGTGATGAAAGGGGTCATGGAGTACTGTGATTACAGGGGCCATGAAGCATTGTGATAACAAGTGACATGGAGAATAGTGATGACAGGCGTCATAGAGCATTATGATGACAAGTGCCATTTAGCATTTTGATGACAGGCGTCATCAGGCATTGTGTTGACAGAGGTCACGGAGCATTGTGATCACAAAGGCCGTAGAGCATTGTGATGACAGGGGTCATGGAACACTGTGATGACATGTGCCATGGAGCATTGTGAAGACAAGATTCATGGAGCATTGTGATGACACGGGCATGAAGCACGGTGATGACAACAGACCTGGAGCATTGTGATGACAAGGGCATGGAGCATTGTGATTACAGGGATCATGGAGCATTGTGATGACAAGTGTCATGCAATATTGTGCTGACACAGATCATGGAGCATTTTGATGAGAGTGGCCTTGTAGCACAGTGATAAGAGATGTCATGGGACATTACGGTGACAGTGGTCAAGGAGCATTGTGATGAAAGTGTTCATGGAGCAACGTGATTATCGGGATAATGGAGCATTGTGAATACAAAGGCCATGGAGCATTGAGATAACAGAGTTCATGGAGCATTGTGATGAAAGTGGTCATGGATCACTCTGATGACAAGTGTCCTGGAACCTAGTGATGACACGGTTCATACAGCATTGATATGACAAGGGCCAAGGCGAATTGTGATGAAACATATCATGGGGCATTGTGATGACATTGGTCATCTTGCATTGTGATGAAAGTGGTCATGTAGAATTTTGATTAAAGGTATCATGGAGCACTGTGATGACAAAGGCCAAGGAACATTTTGATGACAAGTGTCATTGAGCAATGGGATGACACGGGAATGGAGTATTATGATGACAAGTGTTCTGGAGCATTGTGATGAAAAGGGCATGGAGCATTGTGATTACAGGGGCCATGGAGCATTGTGATGACAGGGGTCATTGAGCATTGTGATTACAAAGACCATGAGGCATTGTGATGACAGTGGCCTTGGAGCATTGTGATGACAATGGTCATCAAGCATTGTGATGAGAGGGGTCATAGAGCATTGTGATGAGAAAGACCATGGAGCATCGTGATGACAGAGGCCATGGAACATTGTGATGACAAGGCCATGTACCATTGTGATTACAAGGGTCATGGAGCATTGTGACGAAAAGTGTCATGGAACATTTTCCTGACAGGGATCATGGAGCTTTTTGGTAAGAGTGGCCTTGGAGATTTGTGATGGTAAGCGTCATGGGGCATTGTGATGAAAGCAGACTTGGAGCATTGTGATGAAAGGGGTCATGAAGCACTGTGATTACAGGGGCCATGGAGCATTGTGAATACAAAGGTTATGGAGCATTGAGATGACAGGGTTCATGGAGCATTGTGATGAAAGTGATCATGGATCATTTTGGTGACAAGTGTCCTGGAACCTTATGATGACTCGGTTCATGGAGGATTGTGATGACAAGGACCATGGCGAATTGTGATGACATCGGTCATGGGGAATTGTGATGAAAGGTATCATGGAGCACTGTGACGACAGGGGCCATGGAACATTGTGATGACAAAGGCCATGGAGCATTGTGATGACAAGTGTCATGGGGCATTTTGATGACATTGGCATGGAGCATTATGATGACAAGAGTTCTGGAGCATTTTGATGACAAGGGCATGGAGAATTGTGATGACAGGGGCCATGGAACATTGTGATGACAAAGGCCATGGAGCATTGTGATGACAAGTGTCATGGGGCATTTTGATGACATTGGCATGGAGCAGTATGATGACAAGAGTTCTGGAGCATTTTGATGACAAGGGCATGGAGCATTGTGATGACAGGGCCCATGGAGCATTGCGATGAAAAGGGCAGGGAACACTGTGATGACTGGGTTCATGGAGCATTGTGATGAAAGGGGCCATGGAGCATTGAGATGACAGGCGTCATGAGGCATGGTGATGACACTGGTCATGGAGCATTGTGATCAAAGAAATCATGGAGCAATATGATAACAGGGGCCATGGAGCATTGTGATGACAGGTGTATTGGAGCATTGTGATGAAAGTAGTCATGGATCATTGTGATGACATGTGTCCTGGAACACTGTGATGACACAGTTCATCGAGTATTGTGATGACAAGGGTCATAGCGAATTGTGATGACAGGTGTCATGGGGCATTGTGATGACATTGATCATCTAGGAATTGTGATGAAATGTATCATGGAGCACTGTGATGACTGGGGGCATGAAGCATTGTTATGAAAATTGTCCTGGATTATGTGATGACAGCAGTCATGGAGAATTGTGATGACAGGGATTATGCAGCATTGTGTTGACAAGGCTATGGACTATTGTGCTGACAATGGTCATGGAGCAATGTGATGAAAGTTTTCATGGAACATCGTGATGAAAAGTGCCTGGGAGCATTGTGACGATAAAGGCCATGGAGCATTGTGATGACAAGTGTCATGGAGCATTGTAATGAAAGGTTTCATTGTGCACTGTGATGACAAGGGGGATGGAGTATTGTGATGAAACTGGTCCTGGAGCATTGTGATAACAGAAGCCGTGGAGCATTGTGATGACAGGCATCATGGAGCATTGTGAAGAAAGGGACGATGGGGAATTGTAATGACAATAGAGAAATGTGATGAAAATGGTCAGCGAGCATAGTGATTAAAGTGGTCATTGAGAATTGTGATGAAAAGCGACATAGAGCATTGTGATGACAAAGGTCAGGGAGAACTGTGATGACCAGGGTCATGTAGCATTGTGATGACACGGTCATGGAACATTGTGATGACAAGAATTCTGGAGCATTGTGATGACAAGGGCCATGGAGCATTGTGATGCCACGGTCATGGAACATTGTGATGACAAGAATTCTGGAGCATTGTGAGGAAAAAGGCATGGAGCATTTTGATTATAGGGGACATGGAACATTGTGATGACAAAGGCCATGGAGCACTGTGGTGACGGGTGTCATGGAGCATTGAGATGAAACGGGTCATGGACCATTATGATGACAGTGGTCATGGAGAATTGTGATGACAGTGGCCACGGGGAATTTGGATGAAAGGCGTACTGGAGCATTTTGAGGAAATGTTTCATGGAGACTTGTGATGACAAGGGCAGTTGAGCATCATGATGACAGGGGTCATGGGGCATTGTGCTGAAAGCGGTCATGGAGCATTGCGATGAAAAGCGCTATGGAGCATTGTGATGACAAGGGCCATGGAGCAATGTGAATACAAGGGACATGGAGCCTTGTGATGACAAGGGTCATGGATCATTGTAAAAACAGATATCTTTGGGCATTGTGATGACAGGGGCATGGAGCATTTTTATGTAAGTTGCCATGGACAATTGTGATGAAAGGGATCATGTGGATTTGTAATGACAAGGGCCATGGAGCATTGGGATGAAACAAATCTTGGAGTATTTTGATGAGAGTTGTCATGGAACATTGCGATGAAAAGCACCAAGGAACATTGTGATGACAAGGGCCATCGAGCATTTTGATGACAAGTGTCATGGAGCATTGTGATGACAGGTGTCATGGAGCATCGTGATGACAAATGCCATGGAGAATTGTGATAAGAGGTGGCATTGGGCATTGTGATGAAAGGGGTCATGGAGTACTGTGATTACAGGGGCCATGGAGCATTGTGATAACAAGTGACATGGAGAATAGTGATGACAGGCGTCATAGAGCATTGTGATGACAAGTGCCATTTAGCATTTTGATGACAGGAGTCATCAGGCATTGTGTTGACAGGAGTCACGGAGCATTGTGATGACATGGGCCATGGAGCATTGTGAAGACAAGATTCATGGAGCATTGTGATGACACGGGCATGAAGCATGCTGATGAAAACAGACCTGGAGCATTGTGATGACAAGGTCATGGAGCATTGTGATTACAGGAGACATGGAACATTGTGATGTTATTGGCAGGGATCATTGTGATTACAGGGATCATAGAGCCTTGTGATGACAACTGTCATGCAATATTGGGCTGACACAGATCATGGAGCATTTTGATGAGAGTGGCCTTGGAGCACAGTGATGAGAAACGTCATGGGTCATTACGGTGACAGTGGTCAAGGAGCATTGTGATGAAAGTGTTCATGGAGCAATGTGATTATCGGGACAATGGAACATTGGGAATACAAAGGCCATGGAGCATTGAGACAACAGAGTTCATGGGGCATTGTGATGAATGTTGTCATGGATCTCTTTGATGACAAGTGTCCTGAAACCTAGTGATGACACGGTTCATACAGCATTGAGATAACAAGGGCCAAGGCGAATTGTGATGACACGTGTCTTGGGGCATTGTGATGACATTGGTCACCTTGCATTGTGATGACAATGGTCATGTAGAATTTTGATTAAAGTTATCATGGATCACTGTGATGCCAAAGGCCAAGGAACATTTTGATGACAAATGTCATTGAGCAATGGGATGACACGGGAATGGAGTATTATGCTGACAAGTGTTCTGGAGCATTGTGATTACAGGGGCCATGGAGCATTGTGATGACAAAGGCATGGAGCATTGTGATGACAGGGGTCATTGAGCATTGTGATTACAAGACCATGAGGCATTGTGATGACAGGGGCCTTGGAGCATTGTGATGACAATGGTCATCAAGCATAGTGATGACAGGGGTCAGAGAGCATTGTGATGAGAAAGACCATGGAGCATGGTGATGACAGAGGCCATGGAACATTGTGGTGACAAGGCCATGTACCACTGTGATTACAAGGGTCATGGAGCATTGTGATGACAAGAGCAGGGAACCTTGTGGTGACCAGGGTCATGGAGACTTTTGATGACAACTTTCCTGGAACGTTGTGATGACAGGGTTCATGGACCATTGTGTTGAAAGGGAACATGGAGCAGTGTGATTACAGGGTCCATGGAGCATTGTGAATACATAGGCCATGGAACAATGTGATGACAGGGGTCATGTAGCATTGTGATGACAGGGTCATGGAGCATTGTGATTACAGGTGTTAAGGGGCACTGTGATGACAGGGGGCATGGAGCATTGTGATGAAAATTGTCCTGGAGCATTGTGATGACAGCGGTGACAGAGAGTTGGGATGAAAGGTATCATGCAGCATTGTGATGACAACTGTCATGGATCATTTTGATGACAGGGGTCATGGATTATTCTGATAACAAGGTTCATAAAGCAATTTGATGACATGGGTCATGGAGCATTGTCTTGACACGGGCATGGAGCATTGTAATGATAGGATATCTGGAGCATTGTGATGAAAAGGGGATGGAGCATTTTGATGACAGGGTCCAAGGAGCATTGTGCTGACAATGGCATGGAGCATTGTGATGAAAAGGGTACTGGAGCACTGTGAGGAAAGGAGTCATGGATCAATGTGATGACAGAGGTCATGGAGCTTTGTGATGACAACGGTCATGGAGCATTGTGATGACAGTGGTCATGGAGCTTTGTGATGACAAGCGTCATGGATCATTGTGATGACAGGGGTCATGGAGCTTTGTGATGACAAGGGTCATGGATCATGGTGATGACAGGGGTCATGGAGCTTTGTGATGACAAGGTTCATGGAGCATTGTGATGACACGGTCAAGGAACATTGCGATGACAAGAATTCTGGAGCATTGTGATGACAGTGGTCATGGAGCTTTGTGATGACAAGCGTCATGGATCGTGATGACAGGGGTCATGGAGCTTTGTGATGACAAGGGTCATGGATCCTGGTGATGACAGGGGTCATGGAGCTTTGTGATGACAAGGTTCATGGAGCATTGTGATGACACGGTCAAGGAACATTGCGATGACAAGAATTCTGGAGCATTGTGATGAAAGGGCATGGAGCATTGTGATTAAAGGTGACAAGGAGCATTGTGATGATATGGGCAGAGAACTTTGTGATGACAGGGGTCATGGAGCATTGTGATGAAAAGTGCCATCGAATATTGTGCTGACAGGGATCATGGAGCATTTTGGTAAGAGAGGCCTTGGAGATTTGTGAAGGCAGGCGTCATGGGGCATTGTGATGACAGCGGTCTTGGAGCATTGTGAGGAAAGGGATCATGGAGCACTGTGATTACAGGAGCCATGGAGCATTGTGAATACAAAGACTATGGAGCATTGAGACGACAGGGTTCATGGAGCATTGTGATGAAAGTGATCATGGATCATTGTGATGACAAGTGTCCTGGAACCTTGTGATGACACAGTTCATGGAGCATTGTGATGACAAGGACCATGGCGAATTGTGATGACATCTGTCATGGGGCATTGTGATGACAGTGGTCATCTAGAATTGTGATGAAAGTTATCATGGAGCACTGTGATGACAGGGGCCATGGAACATTGTGATGACAAAGGCCATGGAGCATTGTGATGACAAGCGTCATGGGGCATTTTGATGACATTGGCATGGAGCATTATGATGACAAGAGTTCTGGAGCATTTTGATGACAAGGGCATGGAGAATTGTGATGCCAAAGGCCAAGGAACATTTTGATGACAAATGTCATTGAGCAATGGGATGACACGGGAATGGAGTATTATGCTGACAAGTGTTCTGGAGCATTGTGATTACAGGGGCCATGGATAATTGTGATGACAAAGGCATGGAGCATTGTGATGACAGGGGTCATTGAGCATTGTGATTACAAGACCATGAGGCATTGTGATGACAGGGGCCTTGGAGCATTGTGATGACAATGGTCATCAAGCATAGTGATGACAGGGGTCATAGAGCATTGTGATGAGAAAGACCATGGAGCATGGTGATGACAGAGGCCATGGAACATTGTGGTGACAAGGCCATGTACCACTGTGATTACAAGGGTCATGGAGCATTGTGATGACAAGAGCAGGGAACCTTGTGGTGACCAGGGTCATGAAGACTTTTGATGACAACTTTCATGGAACTTTGTGATGACAGGGTTCATGGACCATTGTGTTGAAAGGGAACATGGAGCAGTGTGATTACAGGGTCCATGGAGCATTGTGAATACATAGGCCATGGAACAATGTGATGACAGGGGTCATGTAGCATTGTGATGACAGGGTCATGGAGCATTGTGGTTACAGGTGTTAAGGGGCACTGTGATGACAGGGGGCATGGAGCATTGTGATGAATATTGTCCTGGAGCATTGTGATGACAGCGGTCACAGAGAGTTGGGTTGAAAGGTATCATGCAGCATTGTGATGACAACTATCATGGATCATTTTGATGACAGGGGTCATGGATTATTCTGATAACAAGGTTCATAAAGCAATTTGATGACATGGGTCATGGAGCATTGTCTTGACACGGGCATGGAGCATTGTAATGATAGGATATCTGGAGCATTGTGATGAAAAGGGGATGGAGCATTTTGATGACAGGGTCCAAGGAGCATTGTGCTGACAATGGCATGGAGCATTGTGATGAAAAGGGTACTGGAGCACTGTGAGGAAAGGAGTCATGGATCAATGTGATGACAGGGGTCATGGAGCTTTGTGATGACAACGGTCAGGGAGCATTGTGATGACAGTGGTCATGGAGCTTTGTGATGACAAGCGTCATGGATCATTGTGATGACAGGGGTCATGGAGCTTTGTGATGACAAGGTTCATGGAGCATTGTGATGACACGGTCAAGGAACATTGCGATGACAAGAATTCTGGAGCATTGTGATGAAAGGGCATGGAGCATTGTGATTAAAGGTGACAAGGAGCATTGTGATGATATGGGCAGAGAACTTTGTGATGACAGGGGTCATGGAGCATTGTGATGAAAATTGCCATCGAATGTTGTGCTGACAGGGATCATGGAGCATTTTGGTAAGAGAGGCCTTGGAGATTTGTGAAGGCAGGCGTCATGGGGCATTGTGATGACAGCGGTCTTGGAGCATTTTGATGAAAGGGGTCATGGAGCACTGTGATTACAGGAGCCATGGAGCATTGTGAATACAAAGACTATGGATCATTGAGACGACAGGTTTCATGGAGCATTGTGATGAAAGTGATCATGGATCATTGTGATGACAAGTGTCCTGGAACCTTGTGATGACACGGTTCATGGAGCATTGTGATGACAAGGACCATGGCGAATTGTGATGACATCTGTCATGGGGCATTGTGATGACAGTGGTCATCTAGAATTGTGATGAAAGTTATCATGGAGCACTGTGATGACAGGGGCCATGGAACATTGTGATGACAAAGGCCATGGAGCATTGTGATGACAAGTGTCATGGGGCATTTTGATGACATTGGAATGGAGCATTATGATGACAAGATTTCTGGAGCATTTTGATGACAAGGGCATGGAGAATTGTGATGACAGGGGCCATGGAACATTGTGATGACAAAGGCCATGGAGCATTGTGATGACAAGTGTCATGGGGCATTTTGATGACATTGGCATGGAGCATTATGATGACAAGAGTTCTGGAGCATTTTGATGACAAGGGCATGGAGCATTGTGATGACAGGGCCCATGGAACATTGCGATGAAAAGGGCAGGGAACACTGTGATGACTGGGTTCATGGAGCATTGTGATGAAAGGGGCCATGGAGCATTGAGATGACAGGCGTCATGAGGCATGGTGATGACACTGGTCATGGAGCATTGTGATCAAAGAGATCATGGAGCAATATGATAACAGGGGCCATGGAGCATTGTGATGACAGGTGTATTGGAGCATTGTGATGAAAGTAGTCATGGATCATTGTGATGACATGTGTCCTGGAACACTGTGATGACACAGTTCATCGAGTATTGTGATGACAAGGGTCATAGCGACTAGTGATGACAGGTGTCATGGGGCATTGTGATGACATTGATCACCTAGGAATTGTGATGAAATGTATCATGGAGCACTGTGATGACTGGGGGCATGAAGCATTGTTATGAAAATTCTCCTGGATTATGTGATGACAGCAGTCATGGAGAATTGTGATGACAGGGATTATGCAGCATTGTGTTGACAAAGGTATGGACTATTGTGATGACAATGGTCATGGAGCAATGTGATGAAAGTTTTCATGGAACATCGTGATGAAAAGTGCCTGGGAGCATTGTGACGATAAAGGCCATGGAGCATTGTGATGACAAGTGTCATGGAGCATTGTAATGAAAGGTTTCATTGTGCACTGTGATGACAAGGGGGATGGAGTATTGTGATGAAAGTGGTCCTGGAGCATTGTGATAACAGAAGCCGTGGAGCATTGTGATGACAGGCATCATGGAGCATTGCGAAGAAAGGGACGATGGGGAATTGTAATGACAATAGAGAAATGTGATGAAAATGGTCAAGGAGCATAGTGATTAAAGTGGTCATTGAGAATTGTGATGAAAAGCGACATAGAGCATTGTGATGACAAAGGTCAGGGAGAACTGTGATGACCAGGGTCATGTAGCATTGTGATGACACGGTCATGGAACATTGTGATGACAAGAATTCTGGAGCATTGTGATGACAAGGGCCATGGAGCATTGTGATGCCATGGTCATGGAACATTGTGATGACAAGAATTCTGGAGCATTGTGAGGAAACAGGCATGGAGCATTTTGATTATAGGGGACATGGAACATTGTGATGACAAAGGCCATGGAGCACTGTGGTGACGGGTGTCATGGAGCATTGAGATGAAACGGGTCATGGACCATTATGATGACAGTGGTCATGGAGAATTGTGATGACAGTGGCCACGGGGAATTTGGATGAAAGGCGTACTGGAGCATTTTGAGGAAATGTTTCATGGAGACTTGTGATGACAAGGGCAGTTGAGCATCATGATGACATGGGTCATGGAGCATTGTGTTGACACGGGCATGGAGCATTGTAATGATAGGATATCTGGAGCATTGTGATGAAAAGGGGATGGAGCATTTTGATGACAGGGTCCAAGGAGCATTGTGCTGACAATGGCATGGGGCATTGTGATGAAAAGGGTACTGGAGCACTGTGAGAAAAGGAGTCATGGATCAATGTGATGACAGGGGTCATGGAGCTTTGTGATGACAACGGTCATGGAGCATTGTGATGACATTGGTCATGGAGCTTTGTGATGACAAGCGTCATGGATCATTGTGATGACAGGGGTCATGGAGCTTTGTGATGACAAGTGTCATGGATCATTGTGATGACAGGGGTCATGGAGCTTTGTGATGACAAGTTTCATGGAGCATTGTGATGACACGGTCAAGGAACATTGCGATGACAAGAATTCTGGAGCATTGTGATGAAAGGGCATGGAGCATTGTGATTAAAGGTGACAAGAAGCATTGTGATGATAAGGGCAGAGATCTTTGTGATGACAGGGGTCATGGAGCATTGTGATGAAAAGTGCCATCGAATATTGTGCTGACAGGGATCATGGACTATTTTGGTAAGAGAGGCCTTGGAGATTTGTGAAGGCAGGCGTCATGGGGCATTGTGATGACAGCGGTCTTGGAGCATTGTGATGAAAGGGGTCATGGAGCACTGTGATTACAGGAGCCATGGAGCATTGTGAATACAAAGACTATGGAGCATTGAGACGACAGGGTTCATGGAGCATTGTGATGAAAGTGATCATGGATCATTGTGATGACAAGTGTCCTGGAACCTTGTGATGACACGGTTCATGGAGCATTGTGATGACAAGGACCATGGCGAATTGTGATGACATCTGTCATGGGGCATTGTGATGACAGTGGTCATCTAGAATTGTGATGAAAGTTATCATGGAGCACTGTGATGACAGGGGCCATGGAACATTGTGATGACAAAGGCCATGGAGCATTGTGATGACAAGTGTCATGGGGCATTTTGATGACATTGGCATGGAGCATTATGATGACAAGAGTTCTGGAGCATTTTGATGACAAGGGCATGGAGAATTGTGATGACAGGGGCCATGGAACATTGTGATGACAAAGGCCATGGAGCATTGTGATGACAAGTGTCATGGGGCATTTTGATGACATTGGCATGGAGCATTATGATGACAAGAGTTCTGGAGCATTTTGATGACAAGGGCATGGAGCATTGTGATGACAGGGCCCATGGAGCATTGCGATGAAAAGGGCAGGGAACACTGTGATGACTGGGTTCATGGAGCATTGTGATGAAAGGGGCCATGGAGCAATATGATAACAGGGGCCATGGAGCATTGTGATGACAGGTGTATTGGAGCATTGTGATGGAAGTAGTCATGGATCATTGTGATGACATGTGTCCTGGAACACTGTGATGACACAGTTCATCGAGTATTGTGATGACAAGGGTCATAGCGAATTGTGATGACAGGTGTCATGGGGCATTGTGATGACATTGATCACCTAGGAATTGTGAAGAAATGTATCATGGAGCACTGTGATGACTGGGGGCATGAAGCATTGTTATGAAAATTGTCCTGGATTATGTGATGACAGCAGTCATGGAGAATTGTGATGACAGGGATTATGCAGCATTGTGTTGACAAGGGTATGGACTATTGTGATGACAATGGTCATGGAGCAATGTGATGAAAGTTTTCATGGAACATTGTGATGAAAAGTGCCTGGGAGCATTGTGACGATAAAGGCCATGGAGCATTGTGATGACAAGTGTCATGGAGCATTGTAATGAAAGGTTTCATTGTGCACTGTGATGACAAGGGGGATGGAGTATTGCGATGAAACTGGTCCTGGAGCATTGTGATAACAGAAGCCGTGGAGCATTGTGATGACAGGCATCATGGAGCATTGCGAAGAAAGGGACGATGGGGAATTGTAATGACAATAGAGAAATGTGATGAAAATGGTCAGCGAGCATAGTGATTAAAGTGGTCATTGAGAATTGTGATGAAAAGCGACATAGAGCATTGTGATGACAAAGGTCAGGGAGAACTGTGATGACCAGGGTCACGTAGCATTGTGATGACACGGTCATGGAACATTGTGATGACAAGAATTCTGGAGCATTGTGATGACAAGGGCCATGGAGCATTGTGATGCCACGGTCATGGAACATTGTGATGACAAGAATTCTGGAGCATTGTGAGGAAAAAGGCATGGAGCATTTTGATTATAGGGGACATGGAACATTGTGATGACAAAGGCCATGGAGCACTGTGGTGACGGGTGTCATGGAGCATTGAGATGAAATGGGTCATGGACCATTATGGTGACAGTGGTCATGGAGAATTGTGATGACAGTGGCCACGGGGAATTTGGATGAAAGGCGTACTGGAGCATTTTGAGGAAATGTTTCATGGAGACTTGTGATGACAAGGGCAGTTGAGCATCATGATGACAGGGGTCATGGGGCATTGTGCTGAAAGCGGTCATGGAGCATTGCGATGAAAAGCGCTATGGAGCATTGTGATGACAAGGGCCATGGAGCAATGTGAATACAAGGGACATGGAGCCTTGTGATGACAAGGGTCATGGATCATTGTAAAAACAGATATCTTTCGGCATTGTGATGACAGGGGCATGGAGCATTTTTATGTAAGTTGCCATGGACAATTGTGATGAAAGGGATCATGTGGATTTGTAATGACAAGGGCCATGGAGCATTGGGATGAAACAAATCTTGGAGTATTTTGTTGAGAGTTGTCATGGAACATTGCGATGAAAAGCACCAAGGAACATTGTGATGACAAGGGCCATCGAGCATTGTGATGACAAGTGTCATGGAGCATTGTGATGACAGGTGTCATGGAGCATCGTGATGACAAATGCCATGGAGAATTGTGATAAGAGGTGGCATTGGGCATTGTGATGAAAGGGGTCATAGAGTACTGTGATTACAGGGGCCATGGAGCATTGTGATAACAAGTGACATGGAGAATAGTGATGACAGGCGTCATAGAGCATTGTGATGACAAGTGCCATTTAGCATTTTGATGACAGGAGTCATCAGGCATTGTGTTGACAGGAGTCACGGAGCATTGTGATGACATGGGCCATGGAGCATTGTGAAGACAAGATTCATGGAGCATTGTGATGACACGGGCATGAAGCATGGTGATGAAAACAGACCTGGAGCATTGTGATGACAAGGGCATGGAGCATTCAGATTACAGGAGACATGGAACATTGTGATGTTATTGGCAGGGATCATTGTGAT
This sequence comes from Balaenoptera physalus, assembly GCF_965194825.1. NCBI lineage: Eukaryota > Metazoa > Chordata > Mammalia > Artiodactyla > Balaenopteridae > Balaenoptera > Balaenoptera physalus. The sequence goes on from NW_028125107.1 coordinate 98,034, forward strand.
TACAGGGATCATAGAGCATTGTGATGACAACTGTCATGCAATATTGGGCTGACACAGATCATGGAACATTTTGATGAGAGTGGCCTTGGAGCACAGTGATGAGAAACGTCATGGGTAATTACGGTGACAGTGGTCAAGGAGCATTGTGATGAAAGTGTTCATGGAGCAATGTGAGTATCGGGACAATGGAACATTGGGAATACAAAGGCCATGGAGCATTGAGATAACAGAGTTCATGGGGCATTGTGATGAATGTTGTCATGGATCTCTTTGATGACAAGTGTCCTGAAACCTAGTGATGACACGGTTCATACAGCATTGAGATAACAAGGGCCAAGGCGAATTGTGATGACACGTGTCTTGGGGCATTGTGATGACATTGGTCACCTTGCATTGTGATGACAATGGTCATGTAGAATTTTGATTAAAGTTATCATGGATCACTGTGATGCCAAAGGCCAAGGAACATTTTGATGACAAATGTCATTGAGCAATGGGATGACACGGGAATGGAGTATTATGCTGACAAGTGTTCTGGAGCATTGTGATTACAGGGGCCATGGAGCATTGTGATGACAAAGGCATGGAGCATTGTGATGACAGGGGTCATTGAGCATTGTGATTACAAGACCATGAGGCATTGTGATGACAGGGGCCTTGGTGCATTGTGATGACAATGGTCATCAAGCATAGTGATGACAGGGGTCATAGAGCATTGTGATGAGAAAGACCATGGAGCATGGTGATGACAGAGGCCATGGAACATTGTGGTGACAAGGCCATGTACCACTGTGATTACAAGGGTCATGGAGCATTGTGATGACAAGAGCAGGGAACCTTGTGGTGACCAGGGTCATGGAGACTTTTGATGACAACTTTCATGGAACGTTGTGATGACAGGGTTCATGGACCATTGTGTTGAAAGGGAACATGGAGCAGTGTGATTACAGGGTCCATGGAGCATTGTGAATACATAGGCCATGGAACAATGTGATGACAGGGGTCATGGAGCATTGTGATGACAGGGTCATGGAGCATTGTGATTACAGGTGTTAAGGGGCACTGTGATGACAGGGGGCATGGAGCATTGTGATGAAAATTGTCCTGGAGCATTGTGATGACAGCGGTCACAGAGAGTTGGGATGAAAGGTATCATGCAGCATTGTGATGACAACTGTCATGGATCATTTTGATGACAGGGGTCATGGATTATTCTGATAACAAGGTTCATAAAGCAATTTGATGACATGGGTCATGGAGCATTGTGTTGACACGGGCATGGAGCATTGTAATGATAGGATATCTGGAGCATTGTGATGAAAAGGGGATGGAGCATTTTGGTGACAGGGTCCAAGGAGCATTGTGCTGACAATGGCATGGAGCATTGTGATGAAAAGGGTACTGGAGCACTGTGAGAAAAGGAGTCATGGATCAATGTGATGACAGGGGTCATGGAGCTTTGTGATGACAACGGTCATGGAGCATTGTGATGACATTGGTCATGGAGCTTTGTGATGACAAGCGTCATGGATCATTGTGATGACAGGGGTCATGGAGCTTTGTGATGACAAGGGTCATGGATCATTGTGATGACAGGGGTCATGGAGCTTTGTGATGACAAGTTTCATGGAGCATTGTGATGACACGGTCAAGGAACATTGCGATGACAAGAATTCTGGAGCATTGTGATGAAAGGGCATGGAGCATTGTGATTAAAGGTGACAAGGAGCATTGTGATGATAAGGGCAGAGAACTTTGTGATGACAGGGGTCATGGAGCATTGTGATGAAAAGTGCCATCGAATATTGTGCTGACAGGGATCATGGACTATTTTGGTAAGAGAGGCCTTGGAGATTTGTGAAGGCAGGCGTCATGGGGCATTGTGATGACAGCGGTCTTGGAGCATTGTGATGAAAGGGGTCATGGAGCACTGTGATTACAGGAGCCATGGAGCATTGTGAATACAAAGACTATGGAGCATTGAGACGACAGGGTTCATGGAGCATTGTGATGAAAGTGATCATGGATCATTGTGATGACAAGTGTCCTGGAACCTTGTGATGACACGGTTCATGGAGCATTGTGATGACAAGGACCATGGCGAATTGTGATGACATCTGTCATGGGGCATTGTGATGACAGTGGTCATCTAGAATTGTGATGAAAGTTATCATGGAGCACTGTGATGACAGGGGCCATGGAACATTGTGATGACAAAGGCCATGGAGCATTGTGATGACAAGTGTCATGGGGCATTTTGATGACATTGGCATGGAGCATTATGATGACAAGAGTTCTGGAGCATTTTGATGACAAGGGCATGGAGAATTGTGATGACAGGGGCCATGGAACATTGTGATGACAAAGGCCATGGAGCATTGTGATGACAAGTGTCATGGGGCATTTTGATGACATTGGCATGGAGCATTATGATGACAAGAGTTCTGGAGCATTTTGATGACAAGGGCATGGAGCATTGTGATGACAGGGCCCATGGAGCATTGCGATGAAAAGGGCAGGGAACACTGTGATGACTGGGTTCATGGAGCATTGTGATGAAAGGGGCCATGGAGCAATATGATAACAGGGGCCATGGAGCATTGTGATGACAGGTGTATTGGAGCATTGTGATGGAAGTAGTCATGGATCATTGTGATGACATGTGTCCTGGAACACTGTGATGACACAGTTCATCGAGTATTGTGATGACAAGGGTCATAGCGAATTGTGATGACAGGTGTCATGGGGCATTGTGATGACATTGATCACCTAGGAATTGTGATGAAATGTATCATGGAGCACTGTGATGACTGGGGGCATGAAGCATTGTTATGAAAATTGTCCTGGATTATGTGATGACAGCAGTCATGGAGAATTGTGATGACAGGGATTATGCAGCATTGTGTTGACAAGGCTATGGATAATTGTGATGACAATGGTCATGGAGCAATGTGATGAAAGTTTTCATGGAACATCGTGATGAAAAGTGCCTGGGAGCATTGTGACGATAAAGGCCATGGAGCATTGTGATGACAAGTGTCATGGAGCATTGTAATGAAAGGTTTCATTGTGCACTGTGATGACAAGGGGGATGGAGTATTGTGATGAAACTGGTCCTGGAGCATTGTGATAACAGAAGCCGTGGAGCATTGTGATGACAGGCATCATGGAGCATTGCGAAGAAAGGGATGATGGGGAATTGTAATGACAATAGAGAAATGTGATGAAAATGGTCAGCGAGCATAGTGATTAAAGTGGTCATTGAGAATTGTGATGAAAAGCGACATAGAGCATTGTGATGACAAAGGTCAGGGAGAACTGTGATGACCAGGGTCACGTAGCATTGTGATGACACGGTCATGGAACATTGTGATGACAAGAATTCTGGAGCATTGTGATGACAAGGGCCATGGAGCATTGTGATGCCACGGTCATGGAACATTGTGATGACAAGAATTCTGGAGCATTGTGAGGAAAAAGGCATGGAGCATTTTGATTATAGGGGACATGGAACATTGTGATGACAAAGGCCATGGAGCACTGTGGTGACGGGTGTCATGGAGCATTGAGATGAAACGGGTCATGGACCATTATGGTGACAGTGGTCATGGAGAATTGTGATGACAGTGGCCACGGGGAATTTGGATGAAAGGCGTACTGGAGCATTTTGAGGAAATGTTTCATGGAGACTTGTGATGACAAGGGCAGTTGAGCATCATGATGACAGGGGTCATGGGGCATTGTGCTGAAAGCGGTCATGGAGCATTGCGATGAAAAGCGCTATGGAGCATTGTGATGACAAGGGCCATGGAGCAATGTGAATACAAGGGACATGGAGCCTTGTGATGACAAGGGTCATGGATCATTGTAAAAACAGATATCTTTCGGCATTGTGATGACAGGGGCATGGAGCATTTTTATGTAAGTTGCCATGGACAATTGTGATGAAAGGGATCATGTGGATTTGTAATGACAAGGGCCATGGAGCATTGGGATGAAACAAATCTTGGAGTATTTTGTTGAGAGTTGTCATGGAACATTGCGATGAAAAGCACCAAGGAACATTGTGATGACAAGGGCCATCGAGCATTGTGATGACAAGTGTCATGGAGCATTGTGATGACAGGTGTCATGGAGCATCGTGATGACAAATGCCATGGAGAATTGTGATAAGAGGTGGCATTGGGCATTGTGATGAAAGGGGTCATAGAGTACTGTGATTACAGGGGCCATGGAGCATTGTGATAACAAGTGACATGGAGAATAGTGATGACAGGCGTCATAGAGCATTGTGATGACAAGTGCCATTTAGCATTTTGATGACAGGAGTCATCAGGCATTGTGTTGACAGGAGTCACGGAGCATTGTGATGACATGGGCCATGGAGCATTGTGAAGACAAGATTCATGGAGCATTGTGATGACACGGGCATGAAGCATGGTGATGAAAACAGACCTGGAGCATTGTGATGACAAGGGCATGGAGCATTCAGATTACAGGAGACATGGAACATTGTGATGTTATTGGCAGGGATCATTGTGATTACAGGGATCATAGAGCATTGTGATGACAACTGTCATGCAATATTGGGCTGACACAGATCATGGAACATTTTGATGAGAGTGGCCTTGGAGCACAGTGATGAGAAACGTCATGGGTAATTACGGTGACAGTGGTCAAGGAGCATTGTGATGAAAGTGTTCATGGAGCAATGTGAGTATCGGGACAATGGAACATTGGGAATACAAAGGCCATGGAGCATTGAGATAACAGAGTTCATGGGGCATTGTGATGAATGTTGTCATGGATCTCTTTGATGACAAGTGTCCTGAAACCTAGTGATGACACGGTTCATACAGCATTGAGATAACAAGGGCCAAGGCGAATTGTGATGACACGTGTCTTGGGGCATTGTGATGACATTGGTCACCTTGCATTGTGATGACAATGGTCATGTAGAATTTTGATTAAAGTTATCATGGATCACTGTGATGCCAAAGGCCAAGGAACATTTTGATGACAAATGTCATTGAGCAATGGGATGACACGGGAATGGAGTATTATGCTGACAAGTGTTCTGGAGCATTGTGATTACAGGGGCCATGGAGCATTGTGATGACAAAGGCATGGAGCATTGTGATGACAGGGGTCATTGAGCATTGTGATTACAAGACCATGAGGCATTGTGATGACAGGGGCCTTGGTGCATTGTGATGACAATGGTCATCAAGCATAGTGATGACAGGGGTCATAGAGCATTGTGATGAGAAAGACCATGGAGCATGGTGATGACAGAGGCCATGGAACATTGTGGTGACAAGGCCATGTACCACTGTGATTACAAGGGTCATGGAGCATTGTGATGACAAGAGCAGGGAACCTTGTGGTGACCAGGGTCATGGAGACTTTTGATGACAACTTTCATGGAACGTTGTGATGACAGGGTTCATGGACCATTGTGTTGAAAGGGAACATGGAGCAGTGTGATTACAGGGTCCATGGAGCATTGTGAATACATAGGCCATGGAACAATGTGATGACAGGGGTCATGGAGCATTGTGATGACAGGGTCATGGAGCATTGTGATTACAGGTGTTAAGGGGCACTGTGATGACAGGGGGCATGGAGCATTGTGATGAAAATTGTCCTGGAGCATTGTGATGACAGCGGTCACAGAGAGTTGGGATGAAAGGTATCATGCAGCATTGTGATGACAACTGTCATGGATCATTTTGATGACAGGGGTCATGGATTATTCTGATAACAAGGTTCATAAAGCAATTTGATGACATGGGTCATGGAGCATTGTGTTGACACGGGCATGGAGCATTGTAATGATAGGATATCTGGAGCATTGTGATGAAAAGGGGATGGAGCATTTTGGTGACAGGGTCCAAGGAGCATTGTGCTGACAATGGCATGGAGCATTGTGATGAAAAGGGTACTGGAGCACTGTGAGAAAAGGAGTCATGGATCAATGTGATGACAGGGGTCATGGAGCTTTGTGATGACAACGGTCATGGAGCATTGTGATGACATTGGTCATGGAGCTTTGTGATGACAAGCGTCATGGATCATTGTGATGACAGGGGTCATGGAGCTTTGTGATGACAAGGGTCATGGATCATTGTGATGACAGGGGTCATGGAGCTTTGTGATGACAAGTTTCATGGAGCATTGTGATGACACGGTCAAGGAACATTGCGATGACAAGAATTCTGGAGCATTGTGATGAAAGGGCATGGAGCATTGTGATTAAAGGTGACAAGGAGCATTGTGATGATAAGGGCAGAGAACTTTGTGATGACAGGGGTCATGGAGCATTGTGATGAAAAGTGCCATCGAATATTGTGCTGACAGGGATCATGGACTATTTTGGTAAGAGAGGCCTTGGAGATTTGTGAAGGCAGGCGTCATGGGGCATTGTGATGACAGCGGTCTTGGAGCATTGTGATGAAAGGGGTCATGGAGCACTGTGATTACAGGAGCCATGGAGCATTGTGAATACAAAGACTATGGAGCATTGAGACGACAGGGTTCATGGAGCATTGTGATGAAAGTGATCATGGATCATTGTGATGACAAGTGTCCTGGAACCTTGTGATGACACGGTTCATGGAGCATTGTGATGACAAGGACCATGGCGAATTGTGATGACATCTGTCATGGGGCATTGTGATGACAGTGGTCATCTAGAATTGTGATGAAAGTTATCATGGAGCACTGTGATGACAGGGGCCATGGAACATTGTGATGACAAAGGCCATGGAGCATTGTGATGACAAGTGTCATGGGGCATTTTGATGACATTGGCATGGAGCATTATGATGACAAGAGTTCTGGAGCATTTTGATGACAAGGGCATGGAGAATTGTGATGACAGGGGCCATGGAACATTGTGATGACAAAGGCCATGGAGCATTGTGATGACAAGTGTCATGGGGCATTTTGATGACATTGGCATGGAGCATTATGATGACAAGAGTTCTGGAGCATTTTGATGACAAGGGCATGGAGCATTGTGATGACAGGGCCCATGGAGCATTGCGATGAAAAGGGCAGGGAACACTGTGATGACTGGGTTCATGGAGCATTGTGATGAAAGGGGCCATGGAGCAATATGATAACAGGGGCCATGGAGCATTGTGATGACAGGTGTATTGGAGCATTGTGATGGAAGTAGTCATGGATCATTGTGATGACATGTGTCCTGGAACACTGTGATGACACAGTTCATCGAGTATTGTGATGACAAGGGTCATAGCGAATTGTGATGACAGGTGTCATGGGGCATTGTGATGACATTGATCACCTAGGAATTGTGATGAAATGTATCATGGAGCACTGTGATGACTGGGGGCATGAAGCATTGTTATGAAAATTGTCCTGGATTATGTGATGACAGCAGTCATGGAGAATTGTGATGACAGGGATTATGCAGCATTGTGTTGACAAGGCTATGGACTATTGTGATGACAATGGTCATGGAGCAATGTGATGAAAGTTTTCATGGAACATCGTGATGAAAAGTGCCTGGGAGCATTGTGACGATAAAGGCCATGGAGCATTGTGATGACAAGTGTCATGGAGCATTGTAATGAAAGGTTTCATTGTGCACTGTGATGACAAGGGGGATGGAGTATTGTGATGAAACTGGTCCTGGAGCATTGTGATAACAGAAGCCGTGGAGCATTGTGATGACAGGCATCATGGAGCATTGCGAAGAAAGGGATGATGGGGAATTGTAATGACAATAGAGAAATGTGATGAAAATGGTCAGCGAGCATAGTGATTAAAGTGGTCATTGAGAATTGTGATGAAAAGCGACATAGAGCATTGTGATGACAAAGGTCAGGGAGAACTGTGATGACCAGGGTCACGTAGCATTGTGATGACACGGTCATGGAACATTGTGATGACAAGAATTCTGGAGCATTGTGATGACAAGGGCCATGGAGCATTGTGATGCCACGGTCATGGAACATTGTGATGACAAGAATTCTGGAGCATTGTGAGGAAAAAGGCATGGAGCATTTTGATTATAGGGGACATGGAACATTGTGATGACAAAGGCCATGGAGCACTGTGGTGACGGGTGTCATGGAGCATTGAGATGAAACGGGTCATGGACCATTATGGTGACAGTGGTCATGGAGAATTGTGATGACAGTGGCCACGGGGAATTTGGATGAAAGGCGTACTGGAGCATTTTGAGGAAATGTTTCATGGAGACTTGTGATGACAAGGGCAGTTGAGCATCATGATGACAGGGGTCATGGGGCATTGTGCTGAAAGCGGTCATGGAGCATTGCGATGAAAAGCGCTATGGAGCATTGTGATGACAAGGGCCATGGAGCAATGTGAATACAAGGGACATGGAGCCTTGTGATGACAAGGGTCATGGATCATTGTAAAAACAGATATCTTTCGGCATTGTGATGACAGGGGCATGGAGCATTTTTATGTAAGTTGCCATGGACAATTGTGATGAAAGGGATCATGTGGATTTGTAATGACAAGGGCCATGGAGCATTGGGATGAAACAAATCTTGGAGTATTTTGTTGAGAGTTGTCATGGAACATTGCGATGAAAAGCACCAAGGAACATTGTGATGACAAGGGCCATCGAGCATTGTGATGACAAGTGTCATGGAGCATTGTGATGACAGGTGTCATGGAGCATCGTGATGACAAATGCCATGGAGAATTGTGATAAGAGGTGGCATTGGGCATTGTGATGAAAGGGGTCATAGAGTACTGTGATTACAGGGGCCATGGAGCATTGTGATAACAAGTGACATGGAGAATAGTGATGACAGGCGTCATAGAGCATTGTGATGACAAGTGCCATTTAGCATTTTGATGACAGGAGTCATCAGGCATTGTGTTGACAGGAGTCACGGAGCATTGTGATGACATGGGCCATGGAGCATTGTGAAGACAAGATTCATGGAGCATTGTGATGACACGGGCATGAAGCATGGTGATGAAAACAGACCTGGAGCATTGTGATGACAAGGGCATGGAGCATTCAGATTACAGGAGACATGGAACATTGTGATGTTATTGGCAGGGATCATTGTGATTACAGGGATCATAGAGCATTGTGATGACAACTGTCATGCAATATTGGGCTGACACAGATCATGGAACATTTTGATGAGAGTGGCCTTGGAGCACAGTGATGAGAAACGTCATGGGTAATTACGGTGACAGTGGTCAAGGAGCATTGTGATGAAAGTGTTCATGGAGCAATGTGAGTATCGGGACAATGGAACATTGGGAATACAAAGGCCATGGAGCATTGAGATAACAGAGTTCATGGGGCATTGTGATGAATGTTGTCATGGATCTCTTTGATGACAAGTGTCCTGAAACCTAGTGATGACACGGTTCATACAGCATTGAGATAACAAGGGCCAAGGCGAATTGTGATGACACGTGTCTTGGGGCATTGTGATGACATTGGTCACCTTGCATTGTGATGACAATGGTCATGTAGAATTTTGATTAAAGTTATCATGGATCACTGTGATGCCAAAGGCCAAGGAACATTTTGATGACAAATGTCATTGAGCAATGGGATGACACGGGAATGGAGTATTATGCTGACAAGTGTTCTGGAGCATTGTGATTACAGGGGCCATGGAGCATTGTGATGACAAAGGCATGGAGCATTGTGATGACAGGGGTCATTGAGCATTGTGATTACAAGACCATGAGGCATTGTGATGACAGGGGCCTTGGTGCATTGTGATGACAATGGTCATCAAGCATAGTGATGACAGGGGTCATAGAGCATTGTGATGAGAAAGACCATGGAGCATGGTGATGACAGAGGCCATGGAACATTGTGGTGACAAGGCCATGTACCACTGTGATTACAAGGGTCATGGAGCATTGTGATGACAAGAGCAGGGAACCTTGTGGTGACCAGGGTCATGGAGACTTTTGATGACAACTTTCATGGAACGTTGTGATGACAGGGTTCATGGACCATTGTGTTGAAAGGGAACATGGAGCAGTGTGATTACAGGGTCCATGGAGCATTGTGAATACATAGGCCATGGAACAATGTGATGACAGGGGTCATGGAGCATTGTGATGACAGGGTCATGGAGCATTGTGATTACAGGTGTTAAGGGGCACTGTGATGACAGGGGGCATGGAGCATTGTGATGAAAATTGTCCTGGAGCATTGTGATGACAGCGGTCACAGAGAGTTGGGATGAAAGGTATCATGCAGCATTGTGATGACAACTGTCATGGATCATTTTGATGACAGGGGTCATGGATTATTCTGATAACAAGGTTCATAAAGCAATTTGATGACATGGGTCATGGAGCATTGTGTTGACACGGGCATGGAGCATTGTAATGATAGGATATCTGGAGCATTGTGATGAAAAGGGGATGGAGCATTTTGATGACAGGGTCCAAGGAGCATTGTGCTGACAATGGCATGGAGCATTGTGATGAAAAGGGTATTGGAGCACTGTGAGAAAAGGAGTCATGGATCAATGTGATGACAGGGGTCATGGAGCTTTGTGATGAAAACGGTCATGGAGCATTGTGATGACAGTGGTCATGGAGCTTTGTGATGACAAGCGTCATGGATCATTGTGATGACAGGGGTCATGGAGCTTTGTGATGACAAGGGTCATGGATCATTTGATGACAGGGGTCATGGAGCTTTGTGATGACAAGGTTCATGGAGCATTGTGATGATACGGTCAAGGAACATTGCGATGACAAGAATTCTGGAGCATTGTGATGAAAGGGCATGGAGCATTGTGATTAAAGGTGAAAAGGAGCATTGTGATGATATGGGCAGAGAACTTTGTGATGACAGGGGTCATGGAGCATTGTGATGAAAAGTGCCATCGAATATTGTGCTGACAGGGATCATGGAGCATTTTGGTAAGAGAGGCCTTGGAGATTTGTGAAGGCAGGCGTCATGGGGCATTGTGATGACAGCGGTTTTGGAGCATTGTGATGAAAGGGGTCATGGAGCACTGTGATTACAGGAGCCATGGAGCATTGTGAATACAAAGACTATGGAGCATTGAGACGACAGGGTTCATGGAGCATTGTGATGAATGTGATCATGGATCATTGTGATGACAAGTGTCCTGGAACCTTGTGATGACACGGTTCATGGAGCATTGTGATGACAAGGACCATGGCGAATTGTGATGACATCTGTCATGGGGCATTGTGATGACAGTGGTCATCTAGAATTGTGATGAAAGTTATCATGGAGCACTGTGATGACAGGGGCCATGGAACATTGTGATGACAAAGGCCAAGGAGCATTGTGATGACAACTGTCATGGGGCATTTTGATGACATTGGCATGGAGCATTATGATGACAAGAGTTCTGGAGCATTTTGATGACAAGGGCATGGAGAATTGTGATGACAGGGGCCATGGAACATTGTGATGACAAAGGCCATGGAGCATTGTGATGACAAGTGTCATGGGGCATTTTGATGACATTGGCATGGAGCATTACGATGACAAGTGTTCTGGAGCATTTTGATGACAAGGGCATGGAGCATTGTGATGACAGGGCCCATGGAGCATTGCGATGAAAAGGGCAGGGAACACTGTGATGACTGGGTTCATGGAGCATTGTGATCAAAGAGATCATGGAGCCATATGATAACAGGGGCCATGGAGCATTGTGATGACAGGTGTATTGGAGCATTGTGATGAAAGTAGTCATGGATCATTGTGATGACATGTGTCCTGGAACACTGTGATGACACAGTTCATCGAGTATTGTGATGACAAGGGTCATAGCGAATTGTGATGACAGGTGTCATGGGGCATTGTGATGACATTGATCACCTAGGAATTGTGATGAAATGTATCATGGAGCACTGTGATGACTGGGGGCATGAAGCATTGTTATGAAAATTGTCCTGGATTATGTGATGACAGCAGTCATGGAGAATTGTGATGACAGGGATTATGCAGCATTGTGTTGACAAGGGTATGGACTATTGTGATGACAATGGTCATGGAGCAATGTGATGAAAGTTTTCATGGAACATCGTGATGAAAAGTGCCTGGGAGCATTGTGACGATAAAGGCCATGGATCATTGTGATGACAAGTGTCATGGAGCATTGTAATGAAAGGTTTCATTGTGCACTGTGATGACAAGGGGGATGGAGTATTGTGATGAAACTGGTCCTGGAGCATTGTGATAACAGAAGCCGTGGAGCATTGTGATGACAGGCATCATGGAGCATTGCGAAGAAAGGGACGATGGGGAATTGTAATGACAATAGAGAAATGTGATGAAAATGGTCAGCGAGCATAGTGATTAAAGTGGTCATTGAGAATTGTGATGAAAAGCGACATAGAGCATTGTGATGACAAAGGTCAGGGAGAACTGTGATGACCAGGGTCACGTAGCATTGTGATGACACGGTCATGGAACATTGTGATGACAAGAATTCTGGAGCATTGTGATGACAAGGGCCATGGAGCATTGTGATGCCACGGTCATGGAACATTGTGATGACAAGAATTCTGGAGCATTGTGAGGAAAAAGGCATGGAGCATTTTGATTATAGGGGACATGGAACATTGTGATGACAAAGGCCATGGAGCACTGTGGTGACGGGTGTCATGGAGCATTGAGATGAAACGGGTCATGGACCATTATGGTGACAGTGGTCATGGAGAATTGTGATGACAGTGGCCACGGGGAATTTGGATGAAAGGCGTACTGGAGCATTTATGGAAATGTTTCATGGAGACTTGTGATGACAAGGGCAGTTGAGCATCATGATGACAGGGGTCATGGGGCATTGTGCTGAAAGCGGTCATGGAGCATTGCGATGAAAAGCGCTATGGAGCATTGTGATGACAAGGGCCATGGAGCAATGTGAATACAAGGGACATGGAGCCTTGTGATGACAAGGGTCATGGATCATTGTAAAAACAGATATCTTTCGGCATTGTGATGACAGGGGCATGGAGCATTTTTATGTAAGTTGCCATGGACAATTGTGATGAAAGGGATCATGTGGATTTGTAATGACAAGGGCCATGGAGCATTGGGATGAAACAAATCTTGGAGTATTTTGTTGAGAGTTGTCATGGAACATTGCGATGAAAAGCACCAAGGAACATTGTGATGACAAGGGCCATCGAGCATTGTGATGACAATTGTCATGGAGCATTGTGATGACAGGTGTCATGGAGCATCGTGATGACAAATGCCATGGAGAATTGTGATAAGAGGTGGCATTGGGCATTGTGATGAAAGGGGTCATAGAGTACTGTGATTACAGGGGCCATGGAGCATTGTGATAACAAGTGACATGGAGAATAGTGATGACAGGCGTCATAGAGCATTGTGATGACAAGTGCCATTTAGCATTTTGATGACAGGAGTCATCAGGCATTGTGTTGACAGGAGTCACGGAGCATTGTGATGACATGGGCCATGGAGCATTGTGAAGACAAGATTCATGGAGCATTGTGATGTCACGGGCATGAAGCATGGTGATGAAAACAGACCTGGAGCATTGTGATGACAAGGGCATGGAGCATTCAGATTACAGGAGACATGGAACATTGTGATGTTATTGGCAGGGATCATTGTGATTACAGGGATCATAGAGCATTGTGATGACAACTGTCATGCAATATTGGGCTGACACAGATCATGGAACATTTTGATGAGAGTGGCCTTGGAGCACAGTGATGAGAAACGTCATGGGTAATTACGGTGACAGTGGTCAAGGAGCATTGTGATGAAAGTGTTCATGGAGCAATGTGAGTATCGGGACAATGGAACATTGGGAATACAAAGGCCATGGAGCATTGAGATAACAGAGTTCATGGGGCATTGTGATGAATGTTGTCATGGATCTCTTTGATGACAAGTGTCCTGAAACCTAGTGATGACACGGTTCATACAGCATTGAGATAACAAGGGCCAAGGCGAATTGTGATGACACGTGTCTTGGGGCATTGTGATGACATTGGTCACCTTGCATTGTGATGACAATGGTCATGTAGAATTTTGATTAAAGTTATCATGGATCACTGTGATGCCAAAGGCCAAGGAACATTTTGATGACAAATGTCATTGAGCAATGGGATGACACGGGAATGGAGTATTATGCTGACAAGTGTTCTGGAGCATTGTGATTACAGGGGCCATGGAGCATTGTGATGACAAAGGCATGGAGCATTGTGATGACAGGGGTCATTGAGCATTGTGATTACAAGACCATGAGGCATTGTGATGACAGGGGCCTTGGTGCATTGTGATGACAATGGTCATCAAGCATAGTGATGACAGGGGTCATAGAGCATTGTGATGAGAAAGACCATGGAGCATGGTGATGACAGAGGCCATGGAACATTGTGGTGACAAGGCCATGTACCACTGTGATTACAAGGGTCATGGAGCATTGTGATGACAAGAGCAGGGAACCTTGTGGTGACCAGGGTCATGGAGACTTTTGATGACAACTTTCATGGAACGTTGTGATGACAGGGTTCATGGACCATTGTGTTGAAAGGGAACATGGAGCAGTGTGATTACAGGGTCCATGGAGCATTGTGAATACATAGGCCATGGAACAATGTGATGACAGGGGTCATGGAGCATTGTGATGACAGGGTCATGGAGCATTGTGATTACAGGTGTTAAGGGGCACTGTGATGACAGGGGGCATGGAGCATTGTGATGAAAATTGTCCTGGAGCATTGTGATGACAGCGGTCACAGAGAGTTGGGATGAAAGGTATCATGCAGCATTGTGATGACAACTGTCATGGATCATTTTGATGACAGGGGTCATGGATTATTCTGATAACAAGGTTCATAAAGCAATTTGATGACATGGGTCATGGAGCATTGTGTTGACACGGGCATGGAGCATTGTAATGATAGGATATCTGGAGCATTGTGATGAAAAGGGGATGGAGCATTTTGATGACAGGGTCCAAGGAGCATTGTGCTGACAATGGCATGGAGCATTGTGATGAAAAGGGTATTGGAGCACTGTGAGAAAAGGTGTCATGGATCAATGTGATGACAGGGGTCATGGAGCTTTGTGATGAAAACGGTCATGGAGCATTGTGATGACAGTGGTCATGGAGCTTTGTGATGACAAGCGTCATGGATCATTGTGATGACAGGGGTCATGGAGCTTTGTGATGACAAGGGTCATGGATCATTTGATGACAGGGGTCATGGAGCTTTGTGATGACAAGGTTCATCGAGCATTGTGATGACACGGTCAAGGAACATTGCGATGACAAGAATTCTGGAGCATTGTGATGAAAGGGCATGGAGCATTGTGATTAAAGGTGACAAGGAGCATTGTGATGATATGGGCAGAGAACTTTGTGATGACAGGGGTCATGGAGCATTGTGATGAAAAGTGCCATCGAATATTGTGCTGACAGGGATCATGGAGCATTTTGGTAAGAGAGGCCTTGGAGATTTGTGAAGGCAGGCGTCATGGGGCATTGTGATGACAGCGGTCTTGGAGCATTGTGATGAAAGGGGTCATGGAGCACTGTGATTACAGGAGCCATGGAGCATTGTGAATACAAAGACTATGGAGCATTGAGACGACAGGGTTCATGGAGCATTGTGATGAAAGTGATCATGGATCATTGTGATGACAAGTGTCCTGGAACCTTGTGATGACACGGTTCATGGAGCATTGTGATGACAAGGACCATGGCGAATTGTGATGACATCTGTCATGGGGCATTGTGATGACAGTGGTCATCTAGAATTGTGATGAAAGTTATCATGGAGCACTGTGATGACAGGGGCCATGGAACATTGTGATGACAAGTGTCATGGGGCGTTTTGATGACATTGGCATGGAGCATTATGATGACAAGAGTTCTGGAGCATTTTGATGACAAGGGCATGGAGAATTGTGATGACAGGGGCCATGGAACATTGTGATGACAAAGGCCATGGAGCATTGTGATGACAAGTGTCATGGGGCATTTTGATGACATTGGCATGGAGCATTATGATGACAAGAGTTCTGGAGCATTTTGATGACAAGGGCATGGAGCAGTGTGATGACAGGGCCCATGGAGCATTGCGATGAAAAGGGCAGGGATCACTGTGATGACTGGGTTCATGGAGCATTGTGATGAAAGGGGCCATGGAGCATTGAGATGACAGGCGTCATGAGGCATGGTGATGACACTGATCATGGAGCATTGTGATGAAATGGGCCACGGAGCAATATGATAACAGGGGCCATGGAGCATTGGGATGACAGGTGTATTGGAGCATTGTGATGGAAGTATTCATGGATCATTGTGATGACATGTGTCCTGGAACACTGTGATGACACAGTTCATCGAGTATTGTGATGACAAGGGTCATAGCGAATTGTGATGACAGGTGTCGTGGGGCATTGTGATGACATTGTTCATCTAGGAATTGTGATGAAATGTATCATGGAGCACTGTGATGACTGGGGGCATGAAGCATTGCTATGAAAATTGTCCTGGATTATGTGATGACAGCAGTCATGGAGAATTGTGATGACAGGGATTATGCAGCATTGTGTTGACAAGGGTATGGACTATTGTGTTGACAATGGTCATGGAGCAATGTGATGAAAGTTTTAATGGAACATCGTGATGAAAAGTGCATGGGAGCATTGTGACGATAAAGGCCATGGAGCATTGTGATGACAAGTGTCATGGAGCATTGTAATGAAAGGTTTCATTGTGCACTGTGATGACAAGGGGGATGGAGTATTGTGATGAAACGGGTCCTGGAGCATTGTGATAACAGAAACCGTGGAGCATTGTGATGACAGGCATCATGGAGCATTGCGAAGAAAGGGACGATGGGGAATTGTAATGACAATAGAGAAATGTGATGAAAATGGTCAGCGAGCATAGTGATTAAAGAGGTCATTGAGAATTGTGATGAAAAGCGACATAGAGCATTGTGATGACAAAGGTCAGGGAGAACTGTGATGACCAGGGTCATGTAGCATTGTGATGACACGGTCATGGAACATTGTGATGACAAGAATTCTGGAGCATTGTTATGACAAGGGCCATGGAGCATTGTGATGCCACGGTCATGGAACATTGTGATGACAAGAATTCTGGAGCATTGTGAGGAAAAAGGCATGGAGCATTATGATTATAGGGGACAAGGAACATTGTGATGACAAAGGCCATGGAGCACTGTGGTGACGGGTGTCATGGAGCATTGAGATGAAACGGGTCATGGACCATTATGATGACAGTGGTCATGGAGAATTGTGATGACAGTGGCCACGGGGAATTTGGATGAAAGGCGTACTGGAGCATTTTGAGGAAATGTTTCATGGAGACTTGTGATGACAAGGGCAGTTGAGCATCATGATGACAGGGGTCATGGGGCATTGTGCTGAAAGCGGTCATGGAGCATTGCGATGAAAAGCGCTATGGAGCCTTGTGATGAGAAGGGCCATGGAGCAATGTGAATACAAGGGACATGGAGCCTTATGATGACAAGGGTCATGGATCATTGTAAAAACAGATATCTTTCGGCATTGTGATGACAGGGGCATGGAGCATTTTTATGTAAGTTGCCATGGACAATTGTGATGAAAGGGATCATGTGGATTTGTAATGACAAGGGCCATGGAGCATTGGGATGAAACAAATCTTAGAGTATTTTGTTGAGAGTTGTCATGGAACATTGCGATGAAAAGCACCAAGGAACATTGTGATGACAAGGGCCATCGAGCATTATGATGACAATTGTCATGGAGCATTGTGATGACAGGTGTCATGGAGCATCGTGATGACAAATGCCATGGAGAATTGTGATAAGAGGTGGCATTGGGCATTGTGATGAAAGTGGTCATAGAGTACTGTGATTACAGGGGCCATGGAGCATTGTGATAACAAGTGACATGGAGAATAGTGATGACAGGCGTCATAGAGCATTGTGATGACAAGTGCCATTTAGCATTTTGATGACAGGAGTCATCAGGCATTGTGTTGACAGGAGTCACGGAGCATTGTGATGACATGGGCCATGGAGCATTGTGAAGACAAGATTCATGGAGCATTGTGATGACACGGGCATGAAGCATGGTGAGGAAAACAGACCTGGAGCATTGTGATGACAAGGGCATGGAGCATTGAGATTACAGGAGACATGGAACATTGTGATGTTATTGGCAGGGATCATTGTGATTACAGGGATCATAGAGCATTGTGATGACAACTGTCATGCAATATTGGGCTGACACAGATCATGGAGCATTTTGATGAGAGTGGCCTTGGAGCACAGTGACGAGAAACGTCATGGGTCATTACGGTGACAGTGGTCAAGGAGCATTGTGATGAAAGTGTTCATGGAGCAATGTGATTATCGGGACAATGGAACATTGGGAATACAAAGCCATGGAGCATTGAGATAACAGAGTTCATGGGGCATTGTGATGAATGTTGTCATGGATCTCTTTGATGACAAGTGTCCTGAAACCTAGTGATGACACGGTTCATACAGCATTGAGATAACAAGGGCCAAGGCGAATTGTGATGACACGTGTCTTGGGGCATTGTGATGACATTGGTCACCTTGCATTGTGATGACAATGGTCATGTAGAATTTTGATTAAAGTTACCATGGATCACTGTGATGCCAAAGGCCAAAGAACATTTTGATGACAAATGTCATTGAGCAATGGGATGACACGGGAATGGAGTATTATGCTGACAAGTGTTCTGGAGCATTGTGATTACAGGGGCCATGGAGCATTGTGATGACAAAGGCATGGAGCATTGTGATGACAGGGGTCATTGAGCATTGTGATTACAAGACCATGAGGCATTGTGATGACAGGGGCCTTGGAGCATTGTGATGACAATGGTCATCAAGCATAGTGATGACAGGGGTCATAGAGCATTGTGATGAGAAAGACCATGGAGCATGGTGATGACAGAGGCCATGGAACATTGTGGTGACAAGGCCATGTACCACTGTGATTACAAGGGTCATGGAGCATTATGATGACAAGAGCAGGGAAACTTGTGGTGACCAGGGTCATGGAGACTTTTGATGACAACTTTCATGGAACGTTGTGATGACAGGGTTCATGGACCATTGTGTTGAAAGGGAACATGGAGCAGTGTGATTACAGGGTCCATGGAGCATTGTGAATACATAGGCCATGGAACAATGTGATGACAGGGGTCATGGAGCATTGTGATGACAGGGTCATGGAGCATTGTGATTACAGGTGTTAAGGGGCACTGTGATGACAGGGGGCATGGAGCATTGTGATGAAAATTGTCCTGGAGCATTGTGATGACAACGGTCACAGAGAGTTGGGATGAAAGGTATCATGCAGCATTGTGATGACAACTGTCATGGATCATTTTGATGACAGGGGTCATGGATTATTCTGATAACAAGGTTCATAAAGCAATTTGATGACATGGGTCATGGAGCATTGTCTTGACACGGGCATGGAGCATTGTAATGATAGGATATCTGGAGCATTGTGATGAAAAGGGGATGGAGCATTTTGATGACAGGGTCCAAGGAGCATTGTGCTGACAATGGCATGGAGCATTGTGATGAAAAGGGTACTGGAGCACTGTGAGGAAAGGAGTCATGGATCAATGTGATGACAGGGGTCATGGAGCTTTGTGATGACAACGGTCATGGAGCATTGTGATGACAGTGGTCATGGAGCTTTGTGATGACAAGCGTCATGGATCATTGGGATGACAGGGGTCATGGAGCTTTGTGATGACAAGGGTCATGGATCATTGTGATGACAGGGGTCATGGAGCTTTGTGATGACAAGGTTCATGGAGCATTGTGATGACACGGTCAAGGAACATTGCGATGACAAGAATTCTGGAGCATTGTGATGAAAGGGCAAGGAGCATTGTGATTAAAGGTGACAAGGAGCATTGTGATGATATGGGCAGAGAACTTTGTGATGACAGGGGTCATGGAGCATTGTGATGAAAAGTGCCATCGAATATTGTGCTGACAGGGATCATGGAGCATTTTGGTAAGAGAGGCCTTGGAGATTTGTGAAGGCAGGCGTCATGGGGCATTGTGATGACAGCGGTCTTGGAGCATTGTGATGAAAGGGGTCATGGAGCACTGTGATTACAGGAGCCATGGAGCATTGTGAATACAAAGACTATGGAGCATTGAGACGACAGGGTTCATGGAGCATTGTGATGAAAGTGATCATGGATCATTGTGATGACAAGTGTCCTGGAACCTTGTGATGACACGGTTCATGGAGCATTGTGATGACAAGGACCATGGCGAATTGTGATGACATCTGTCATGGGGCATTGTGATGACAGTGGTAATCTAGAATTGTGATGAAAGTTATCATGGAGCACTGTGATGACAGGGGCCATGGAACATTGTGATGACAAAGGCCATGGAGCATTGTGATGACAAGCGTCATGGGGCATTTTGATGACATTGGCATGGAGCATTATGATGACAAGAGTTCTGGAGCATTTTGATGACAAGGGCATGGAGAATTGTGATGACAGGGGCCATGGAACATTGTGATGACAAAGGCCATGGAGCATTGTGATGACAAGTGTCATGGGGCATTTTGATGACATTGGCATGGAGCATTATGATGACAAGAGTTCTGGAGCATTTTGATGACAAGGGCATGGAGCATTGTGAATACAGGGCCCATGGAGCATTGCGATGAAAAGGGCAGGGAACACTGTGATGACTGGGTTCATGGAGCATTGTGATGAAAGGGGCCATGGAGCATTGAGATGACAGGCGTCATGAGGCATGGTGATGACACGGGTCATGGAGCATTGTGATCAAAGAGATCATGGAGCAATATGATAACAGGGGCCATGGAGCATTGTGATGACAGGTGTATTGGAGCATTGTGATGAAAGTAGTCATGGATCATTGTGATGACATGTGTCCTGGAACACTGTGATGACATGGTTCATCGAGTATTGTGATGACAGGGGTCATAGCAAATTGTGATGACAGGTGTCATGGGGCATTGTGATGACATTGATCATCTAGGAATTGTGATGAAATGTATCATGGAGCACTGTGATGACTGGGGGCATGAAGCATTGTTATGAAAATTGCCCGGGATTATGTGATGACAGCAGTCATGGAGAATTGTGATGACAGGGATTATGCAGCATTGTGTTGACAAGGGTATGGACTATTGTGCTGACAATGGTCATGGAGCAATGTGATGAAAGTTTTCATGGAACATCGTGATGAAAAGTGCCTGGGAGCATTGTGACGATAAAGGCCATGGAGCGTTGTGATGACAAGTGTCATGGAGCATTGTAATGAAAGGTTTCATTGTGCACTGTGATGACAAGGGGGATGGAGTATTGTGATGAAACTGGTCCTGGAGCATTGTGATAACAGAAGCCGTGGAGCATTGTGATGACAGGCATCATGGAGCATTGCGAAGAAAGGGACGATGGGGAATTGTAATGACAATAGAGAAATGTGATGAAAATGGTCAGCGAGCATAGTGATTAAAGTGGTCATTGAGAATTGTGATGAAAAGCGACATAGAGCATTGTGATGACAAAGGTCAGGGAGAACTGTGAAGACCAGGGTCATTTAGCATTGTGATGACACGGTCATGGAACATTGTGATGACAAGAATTCTGGAGCATTGTGATGACAAGGGCCATGGAGCATTGTGATGCCACGGTCATGGAACATTGTGATGACAAGAATTCTGGAGCATTGTGAGGAAAAAGGCATGGAGCATTTTGATTATAGGGGACATGGAACATTGTGATGACAAAGGCCATGGAGCACTGTGGTGACAGGTGTCATGGAGCATTGAGATGAAACGGGTCATGGACCATTATGATGACAGTGGTCATGGAGAATTGTGATGACAGTGGCCACGGGGAATTTGGATGAAAGGCGTACTAGAGCATTTTGAGGAAATGTTTCATGGAGACTTGTGATGACAAGGGCAGTTGAGCATCATGATGACAGGGGTCATGGGGCATTGTGCTGAAAGCGGTCATGGAGCATTGTGATGAAAAGCGCTATGGAGCATTGTGATGACAAGGGCCACGGAGCAATGTGAATACAAGGGACATGGAGCCTTGTGATGACAAGGGTCATGGATCATTGTAAAAACAGATATCTTTGGGCATTGTGATGACAGGGGCATGGAGCATTTTTATGTAAGTTGCCATGGACAATTGTGATGAAAGGGAACATGTGGATTTGTAATGACAAGGGCCATGGAGCTTTGGGATGAAACAAATCTTGGAGTATTTTGATGAGAGTTGTCATGGAACATTGCGATGCAAAGCACCAAGGAACATTGTGATGACAAGGGCCATCGAGCATTGTGATCACAAGTGTCATGGAGCATTGTGATGACAGGTGTCATGGAGCATCGTGATGACAAATGCCATGGAGAATTGTGATAAGAGGTGGCATTGGTCATTGTGATGAAAGGGGTCATGGAGTACTGTGATTACAGGGGCCATGGAGCATTGTGATAACAAGTGACATGGAGAATAGTGATGACAGGCGTCATAGAGCATTGTGATGACAAGTGCCATTTAGCCTTTTGATGACAGGAGTCATCAGGCATTGTGTTGACAGGAGTCACGGAGCATTGTGATGACATGGGCCATGGAGCATTGTGAAGACAAGATTCATGGAGCATTGTGATGACACGGGCATGAAGCATGGTGATGAAAACAGACCTGGAGCATTGTGATGACAGGGTCATGGAGCATTGTGATTACAGGTGTTAAGGGGCACTGTGATGACAGGGGGCATGGAGCATTGTGATGAAAATTTTCCTGGAGCATTGTGATGACAGCGGTCACAGAGAGTGGGGATGAAAGGTATCATGCAGCATTGTGATGACAACTGTCATGGATCATTTTGATGACAGGGGTCATGGATTATTCTGATAACAAGGTTCATAAAGCAATTTGATGACATGGGTCATGGAGCATTGTGTTGACACGGGCATGGAGCATTGTAATGATAGGATATCTGGAGCATTGTGATGAAAAGGGGATGGAGCATTTTGATGACAGGGTCCAAGGAGCATTGTGCTGACAATGGCATGGAGCATTGTGATGAAAAGGGTACTGGAGCACTGTGAGGAAAGGAGTCATGGATCAATGTGATGACAGGGGTCATGGAGCTTTGTGATGAAAACGGTCATGGAGCATTGTGATGTCAGTGGTCATGGAGCTTTGTGATGACAAGCGTCATGGATCATTGTTATGACAGGGGTCATGGAGCTTTGTGATGACAAGGGTCATGGATCATTGGATGACAGGGGTCATGGAGCTTTGTGATGACAAGGTTCATGGAGCATTGTGATGACACGGTCAAGGAACATTGCGATGACAAGAATTCTGGAGCATTGTGATGAAAGGGCATGGAGCATTGTGATTAAAGGTGACAAGGAGCATTGTGATGATATGGGCAGAGAACTTTGTGATGACAGGGGTCATGGAGCATTGTGATGAAAAGTGCCATCGAATATTGTGCTGACAGGGATCATGGAGCATTTTGGTAAGAGAGGCCTTGGAGATTTGTGAAGGCAGTCGTCATGGGGCATTGTGATGACAGCGGTCTTGGAGCATTGTGATGAAAGGGGTCATGGAGCACTGTGATTACAGGAGCCATGGAGCATTGTGAATACAAAGACTATGGAGCATTGAGACGACAGGGTTCATGGAGCATTGTGATGAAAGTGATCATGGATCATTGTGATGACAAGTGTCCTGGAACCTTGTGATGACACGGTTCATGGAGCATTGTGATGACAAGGACCATGGCGAATTCTGATGACATCTGTCATGGGGCATTGTGATGACAGTGGTCATCTAGAATTGTGATGAAAGTTATCATGGAGCACTGTGATGACAGGGGCCATGGAACATTGTGATGACAAAGGCCATGGAGCATTGTGATGACAAGTGTCATGGGGCATTGTGATGACATTGGCATGGAGCATTATGATGACAAGAGTTCTGGAGCATTTTGATGACAAGGGCATGGAGAATTGTGATGACAGGGGCCATGGAACATTGTGATGACAAAGGCCATGGAGCATTGGGATGACAAGTGTCATGGGGCATTTTGATGACATTGGCATGGAGCATTATGATGACAAGAGTTCTGGAGCATTTTGATGACAAATGCATGGAGCATTGTGATGACAGGGCCCATGGAGCATTGCGATGAAAAGGGCAGGGAACACTGTGATGACTGGGTTCATGGAGCATTGTGATGAAAGGGGCCATGGAGCATTGAGATGACAGGCGTCATGAGGCATG
The DNA here is from genome assembly GCF_965194825.1 of Balaenoptera physalus. Classification (NCBI taxonomy): domain Eukaryota; kingdom Metazoa; phylum Chordata; class Mammalia; order Artiodactyla; family Balaenopteridae; genus Balaenoptera; species Balaenoptera physalus. The sequence continues at coordinate 122,378 of NW_028125107.1, forward strand.
GTGATGACACTGGTCATGGAGCATTGTGATCAAAGAGATCATGGAGCAATATGATAACAGGGGCCATGGAGCATTGTGATGACAGGTGTATTGGAGCATTGTGATGAAAGTAGTCATGGATCATTGTGATGACATGTGTCCTGGAACACTGTGATGACACAGTTCATCGAGTATTGTGATGACAAGGGTCATAGCGAATTGTGATGACAGGTGTCATGGGGCATTGTGATGACATTGATCATCTAGGAATTGTGATGAAATGTATCATGGAGCACTGTGACGACTGGGGGCATGAAGCATTGTTATGAAAATTGTCCTGGATTATGTGATGACAGCAGTCATGGAGAATTGTGATGACAGGGATTTTGCAGCATTGTGTTGACAAGGGTATGGACTATTGTGCTGACAATGGTCATGGAGCAATGTGATGAAAGTTTTCATGGAACATCGTGATGAAAAGTGCCTGGGAGCATTGTGACGATAAAGGCCATGGAGCGTTGTGATGACAAGTGTCATGGAGCATTGTAATGAAAGGTTTCATTGTGCACTGTGATGACAAGGGGGATGGAGTATTGTGATGAAACTGGTCCTGGAGCATTGTGATAACAGAAGCCGTGGAGCATTGTGATGACAGGGCCCATGGAGCATTGCGATGAAAAGGGCAGGGAACACTGTGATGACTGGGTTCATGGAGCATTGTGATGAAAGGGGCCATGGAGCATTGAGATGACAGGACTCATGAGGCATGGTGATGACACGGGTCATGGAGCATTGTGATCAAAGAGATCATGGAGCAATATGATAACAGGGGCCATGGAGCATTGTGATGACAGGTGTATTGGAGCATTGTGATGAAAGTAGTCATGGATCTTTGTGATGACATGTGCCCTGGAACACTGTGATGACACGGTTCATCGAGTATTGTGATGACAAGGGTCATAGCGAATTGTGATGACAGGTGTCATGGGGCATTGTGATGACATTGATCATCTAGGAATTGTGATGAAATGTATCATGGAGCACTGTGATGACTGGGGGCATGAAGCATTGTTATGAAAATTGTCCTGGATTATGTGATGACAGCAGTCATGGAGAATTGTGATGACAGGGATTATGCAGCATTGTGTTGACAAGGGTATGGACTATTGTGATGACAATGGTCATGGAGCAATGTGATGAAAGTTTACTGGAACATCGTGATGAAAAGTGCCTGGGAGCATTGTGACGGTAAAGGCCATGGAGCATTGTGATGACAAGTGTCATGGAGCATTGTAATGAAAGGTTTCATTGTGCACTGTGATGACAAGGGGGATGGATTATTGTGATGAAACTGGTCCTGGAGCATTGTGATAACAGAAGCCGTGGAGCATTGTGATGACAGGCATCATGGAGCATTGTGAAGAAAGGGACGATGGGGAATTGTAATGACAATAGAGAAATGTGATGAAAATGGTCAGCGAGCATAGTGATTAAAGTGGTCATTGAGAATTGTGACGAAAAGCGACATAGAGCATTGTGATGACAAAGGTCAGGAAGAAGTGTGATGACCAGGGTCATGTAGCATTGTGATGCCACGGTCATGGAACATTGTGATGACAAGAATTCTGGAGCATTGTGAGGAAAAAGGCACGGAGCTTTGTGATTATAGGGGACATGGAGCATTGTGAAGACATGGTCAGGGGACACTGTGATGACAGGTGTTATGGAGCAATGTGATGCCAAGTGTCATGGAGCATTGTGATGAGATGGGCCTTGTAGAATTGTGATGACATGCGTCATGGGGCATTGAGATGGCAGTGGTCATCTAGAATTGTGATGAAAGTTATCATGGAGCACTGTGATGAAAGGGGCCATGGAACATTGTGATGACAAAGGCCATGGAGCATTGTGATGACAAGTGTCATGGGGCATTTTGATGACATTGTCATGGAGCATTATGATGACAAGAGTTCTGGAGCATTTGATGACAAGCGCATGGAGCATTGTGATGACAGGGCCCATGGAGCATTGCGATGAAAAGGGCAGAGAACACTGTGATGACTGCGTTCATGGAGCATTGTGATGAAAGGGGCCATGGAGCATTGAGATGACAGGCGTCATGAGGCATGGTGATGACACTGGTCATGGAGCATTGTGATCAAAGAGATCATGGAGCAATATGATAACAGGGGCCATGGAGCATTGTGATGACAGGTGTATTGGAGCATTGTGATGAAAGTAGTCATGGATCATTGTGATGACATGTGTCCTGGAACACTGTGATGACACAGTTCATCGAGTATTGTGATGACAAGGGTCATAGCGAATTGTGATGACAGGTGTCATGGGGCATTGTGATGACATTGATCATCTAGGAATTGTGATGAAATGTATCATGGAGCACTGTGAAGACTGGGGGCATGAAGCATTGTTATGAAAATTGTCCTGGATTATGTGATGACAGCAGTCATGGAGAATTGTGATGACAGGGATTATGCAGCATTGTGTTGACAAGGCTATGGACTATTGTGATGACAATGGTCATAGAGCAATGTGATGAAAGTTTTCATGGAACATCGTGATGAAAAGTGCCTGGGAGCATTGTGACGATAAAGGCCATGGAGCATTGTGATGACAAGTGTCATGGAGCATTGTAATGAAAGGTTTCATTGTGCACTGTGATGACAACGGGGATGGAGTATTGTGATGAAACTGGTCCTGGAGCATTGTGATAACAGAAGCCGTGGAGCATTGTGATGACAGGGCCCATGGAGCATTGCGATGAAAAGGGCAGGGAACACTGTGATGACTGGGTTCATGGAGCATTGTGATGAAAGGGGCCATGGAGCATTGTGATGACAGGACTCATGAGTCATGGTGATGACACGGGTCATGGAGCATTGTGATCAAAGAGATCATGGAGCAATATGATAACAGGGGCCATGGAGCATTGTGATGACAGGTGTATTGGAGCATTGTGATGAAAGTAGTCATGGATCTTTGTGATGACATGTGCCCTGGAACACTGTGATGACACGGTTCATCGAGTATTGTGATGACAAGGGTCATAGCGAATTGTGATGACAGGTGTCATGGGGCATTGTGATGACATTGATCATCTAGGAATTGTGATGAAAGGTATCATGGAGCACTGTGATGACTGGGGGCATGAAGCATTCTTATGAAAATTGTCCTGGATTATTGTGATGACAGCAGTCATGGAGAATTGTGTTGACATGGATTTTGCAGCATTGTGTTGACAAGGGTATGGACTATTGTGATGACAATGGTCATGGAGCAATGTGATGAAAGTTTTCATTGAACATCGTGATGAAAAGTGCCTGGGAGCATTGTGACGATAAAGGCCATGGAGCATTGTGATGACAAGTGTCATGGATCATTGTAATGAAAGGATTCATTGTGCACTGTGATGACAAGGGGGATGGAGTATTGTGATGAAACTGGTCCTGGAGCATTGTGATAACAAAAGCCATGGATCATTGTGATGACAAGGGTCATGGATCATTGTGATGACAGGCATCATGGAGCATTGTGACGAAAGGGGCCATGGGGAATTGTAATGACAATAGAGAAATGTGATGAAAATGGTCAGCGAGCATAGTGATTAAAGTGGTCATTGAGAATTGTGACGAAAAGCGACATAGAGCATTGTGATGACAAAGGTCAGGAAGAAGTGTGATGACCAGGGTCATGTAGCATTGTGATGCCACGGTCATGGAACATTGTGATGACAAGAATTCTGGAGCATTGTGAGGAAAAAGGCACGGAGCTTTGTGATTATAGGGGACATGGAGCATTGTGAAGACATGGTCAGGGGACACTGTGATGACAGGTGTTATGGAGCAATGTGATGCCAAGTGTCATGGAGCATTGTGATGAGATGGGCCTTGGAGAATTGTGATGACATGCGACATGGGGCATTGAGATGGCAGTGGTCATCTAGAATTGTGATGAAAGTTATCATGGAGCACTGTGATGAAAGGGGCCATGGAACATTGTGATGACAAAGGCCATGGAGCATTGTGATGACAAGTGTCATGGGGCATTTTGATGACATTGTCATGGAGCATTATGATGACAAGAGTTCTGGAGCATTTGATGACAAGCGCATGGAGCATTGTGATGACAGGGCCCATGGAGCATTGCGATGAAAAGGGCAGAGAACACTGTGATGACTGCGTTCATGGAGCATTGTGATGAAAGGGGCCGTGGAGCATTGAGATGACAGGCGTCATGAGGCATGGTGATGACACTGGTCATGGAGCATTGTGATCAAAGAGATCATGGAGCAATATGATAACAGGGGCCATGGAGCATTGTGATGACAGGTGTATTGGAGCATTGTGATGAAAGTAGTCATGGATCATTGTGATGACATGTGTCCTGGAACACTGTGATGACACAGTTCATCGAGTATTGTGATGACAAGGGTCATAGCGAATTGTGATGACAGGTGTCATGGGGCATTGTGATGACATTGATCATCTAGGAATTGTGATGAAATGTATCATGGAGCACTGTGAAGACTGGGGGCATGAAGCATTGTTATGAAAATTGTCCTGGATTATGTGATGACAGCAGTCATGGAGAATTGTGATGACAGGGATTATGCAGCATTGTGTTGACAAGGCTATGGACTATTGTGATGACAATGGTCATAGAGCAATGTGATGAAAGTTTTCATGGAACATCGTGATGAAAAGTGCCTGGGAGCATTGTGACGATAAAGGCCATGGAGCATTGTGATGACAAGTGTCATGGAGCATTGTAATGAAAGGTTTCATTGTGCACTGTGATGACAACGGGGATGGAGTATTGTGATGAAACTGGTCCTGGAGCATTGTGATAACAGAAGCCGTGGAGCATTGTGATGACAGGGCCCATGGAGCATTGCGATGAAAAGGGCAGGGAACACTGTGATGACTGGGTTCATGGAGCATTGTGATGAAAGGGGCCATGGAGCATTGTGATGACAGGACTCATGAGGCATGGTGATGACACGGGTCATGGAGCATTGTGATCAAAGAGATCATGGAGCAATATGATAACAGGGGCCATGGAGCATTGTGATGACAGGTGTATTGGAGCATTGTGATGAAAGTAGTCATGGATCTTTGTGATGACATGTGCCCTGGAACACTGTGATGACACGGTTCATCGAGTATTGTGATGACAAGGGTCATAGCGAATTGTGATGACAGGTGTCATGGGGCATTGTGATGACATTGATCATCTAGGAATTGTGATGAAAGGTATCATGGAGCACTGTGATGACTGGGGGCATGAAGCATTCTTATGAAAATTGTCCTGGATTATTGTGATGACAGCAGTCATGGAGAATTGTGTTGACAGGGATTTTGCAACATTGTGTTGACAAGGGTATGGACTATTGTGATGACAATGGTCATGGAGCAATGTGATGAAAGTTTTCATTGAACATCGTGATGAAAAGTGCCTGGGAGCATTGTGACGATAAAGGCCATGGAGCATTGTGATGACAAGTGTCATGGATCATTGTAATGAAAGGATTCATTGTGCACTGTGATGACAAGGGGGATGGAGTATTGTGATGAAACTGGTCCTGGAGCATTGTGATAACAAAAGCCATGGAGCATTGTGATGACAAGGGTCATGGATCATTGTGATGACAGGCATCATGGAGCATTGTGACGAAAGGGGCCATGGGGAATTGTAATGACAATAGAGAAATGTGATGAAAATGGTCAGCGAGCATAGTGATTAAAGTGGTCATTGAGAATTGTGACGAAAAGCGACATAGAGCATTGTGATGACAAAGGTCAGGAAGAAGTGTGATGACCAGGGTCATGTAGCATTGTGATGCCACGGTCATGGAACATTGTGATGACAAGAATTCTGGAGCATTGTGAGGAAAAAGGCACGGAGCTTTGTGATTATAGGGGACATGGAGCATTGTGAAGACATGGTCAGGGGACACTGTGATGACAGGTGTTATGGAGCAATGTGATGCCAAGTGTCATGGAGCATTGTGATGAGATGGGCCTTGGAGAATTGTGATGACATGCGTCATGGGGCATTGAGAAGGCAGTGGTCATCTAGAATTGTGATGAAAGTTATCATGGAGCACTGTGATGAAAGGGGCCATGGAACATTGTGATGACAAAGGCCATGGAGCATTGTGATGACAAGTGTCATGGGGCATTTTGATGACATTGGCATGGAGCATTATGATGACAAGAGTTCTGGAGCATTTGATGACAAGCGCATGGAGCATTGTGATGACAGGGCCCATGGAGCATTGCGATGAAAAGGGCAGAGAACACTGTGATGACTGCGTTCATGGAGCATTGTGATGAAAGGGGCCATGGAGCATTGAGATGACAGGCGTCATGAGGCATGGTGATGACACTGGTCATGGAGCATTGTGATCAAAGAGATCATGGAGCAATATGATAACAGGGGCCATGGAGCATTGTGATGACAGGTGTATTGGAGCATTGTGATGAAAGTAGTCATGGATCATTGTGATGACATGTGTCCTGGAACACTGTGATGACACAGTTCATCGAGTATTGTGATGACAAGGGTCATAGCGAATTGTGATGACAGGTGTCATGGGGCATTGTGATGACATTGATCATCTAGGAATTGTGATGAAATGTATCATGGAGCACTGTGATGACTGGGGGCATGAAGGATTGTTATGAAAATTGTCCTGGATTATGTGATGACAGCAGTCATGGAGAATTGTGATGACAGGGATTATGCAGCATTGTGTTGACAAGGGTATGGACTATTGTGCTGACAATGGTCATGGAGCAATGTGATGAAAGTTTTCATGGAACATCGTGATGAAAAGTGCCTGGGAGCATTGTGACGGTAAAGGCCATGGAGCATTGTGATGACAAGTGTCATGGAGCATTGTAATGAAAGGTTTCATTGTGCACTGTGATGACAAGGGGGATGGAGTATTGTGATGAAACTGGTCCTGGAGCATTGTGATAACAGAAGCCGTGGAGCATTGTGATGACAGGCATCATGGAGCATTGTGAAGAAAGGGACGATGGGGAATTGTAATGACAATAGAGAAATGTGATGAAAATGGTCAGCGAGCATAGTGATTAAAGTGGTCATTGAGAATTGTGATGAAAAGCGACATAGAGCATTGTGATGATAAAGGTCAGGGAGAACTGTGATGACCAGGGTCATGTAGCATTGTGATGACACGGTCATGGAACATTGTGATGACAAGAATTCTGGAGCATTGTGATGACAAGGGCCATGGAGCATTGTGATGCCACGGTCATGGAACTTTGTGATGACAAGAATTCTGGAGCATTGTGAGGAAAAAGGCATGAAGCATTTTGATTATAGGGGACATGGAACATTGTGATGACAAAGGCCATGGAGCACTGTGGTGAGAGGTGTCATGGAGCATTGAGATGAAACGGGTCATGGACCATTATGATGACAGTGGTCATGGAGAATTGTGATGACAGTGGCCACGGGGAATTTGGATGAAAGGCGTACTGGAGCATTTTGAGGAAATGTTTCATGGAGACTTGTGATGACAAGGGCAGTTGAGCATCATGATGACAGGGGTCATGGGGCATTGTGCTGAAAGCGGTCATGGAGCATTGCGATGAAAAGCGCTATGGAGCATTGTGATGACAAGGGCCATGGAGCAATGTGAATACAAGGGACATGGAGCCTTGTGATGACAAGGGTCATGGATCATTGTAAAAACAGATATCTTTGGGCATTGTGATGACAGGGGCATGGAGCATTTTTATGTAAGTTGCCATGGACAATTGTGATGAAAGGGATCATGTGGATTTGTAATGACAAGGGCCATGGAGCATTGGGATGAAACAAATCTTGGAGTATTTTGATGAGAGTTGTCATGGAACATTGCGATGAAAAGCACCAAGGAACATTGTGATGACAAGGGCCATCGAGCATTGTGATGACAAATGCCATGGAGAATTGTGATAAGAGGTGGCATTGGGCATTGTGATGGAAGGTGTCATGGAGTACTGTGATTACAGGGGACATGGAGCATTGTGATAACAAGTGACATGGAGAATAGTGATGACAGGCATCATAGAGCATTGTGATGACAAGTGCCATTTAGCATTTTGATGACAGGAGTCATCAGGCATTGTGTTGACAGGAGTCACGGAGCATTGTGATGACATGGGCCATGGAGCATTGTGAAGAAAAGTTTCGTGGAGCATTGTGATGACACGGGCATGAAGCATGGTGATGAAAACAGACCTGGAGCATTGTGATGACAAGGGCATGGAGCATTGTGATTACAGGAGACTTGGAACATTGTGATGTTATTGGCAGGGATCATTGTGATTACAGGGATCATAGAGCATTGTGATGACAACTGTCATGCAATATTGGGCTGACACAGATCATGGAGCATTTTGATGAGAGTGGCCTTGGAGCACAGTGATGAGAAACGTCATGGGTCATTACGGTGACAGTGGTCAAGGAGCATTGTGATGAAAGTGTTCATGGAGCAATGCGATTATCGGGACAATGGAACATTGGGAATACAAAGGCCATGGAGCATTGAGATAACAGAGTTCATGGGGCATTGTGATGAATGTTGTCATGGATCTCTTTGATGACAAGTGTCCTGAAACCTAGTGATGACACGGTTCATACAGCATTGAGATAACAAGGGCCAAGGCGAATTGTGATGACACGTGTCTTGGGGCATTGTGATGACATTGGTCACCTTGCATTGTGATGACAATGGTCATGTAGAATTTTGATTAAAGTTATCATGGATCACTGTGATGCCAAAGGCCAAGGAACATTTTGATGACAAATGTCATTGAGCAATGGGATGACACGGGAATGGAGTATTATGCTGACAAGTGTTCTGGAGCATTGTGATTACAGGGGCCATGGAGCATTGTGATGACAAAGGCATGGAGCATTGTGATGACAGGGGTCATTGAGCATTGTGATTACAAGACCATGAGGCATTGTGATGACAGGGGCCTTGGAGCATTGTGATGACAATGGTCATCAAGCATAGTGATGACAGGGGTCATAGAGCATTGTGATGAGAAAGACCATGGAGCATGGTGATGACAGAGGCCATGGAACATTGTGGTGACAAGGCCATGTACCACTGTGATTACAAGGGTCATGGAGCATTGTGATGACAAGAGCAGGGAACCTTGTGGTGACCAGGGTCATGGAGACTTTTGATGACAACTTTCATGGAACGTTGTGATGACAGGGTTCATGGACCATTGTGTTGAAAGGGAACATGGAGCAGTGTGATTACAGGGTCCATGGAGCATTGTGAATACATAGGCCATGGAACAATGTGATGACAGGGGTCATGGAGCATTGTGATGACAGGGTCATGGAGCATTGTGATTACAGGTGTTAAGGGGCACTGTGATGACAGGGGGCATGGAGCATTGTGATGAAAATTGTCCTGGAGCATTGTGATGACAGCGGTCACAGAGAGTTGGGATGAAAGGTATCATGCAGCATTGTGATGACAACTGTCATGGATCATTTTGATGACAGGGGTCATGGATTATTCTGATAACAAGGTTCATAAAGCAATTTGATGACATGGGTCATGGAGCATTGTCTTGACACGGGCATGGAGCATTGTAATGATAGGATATCTGGAGCATTGTGATGAAAAGGGGATGGAGCATTTTGATGACAGGGTCCAAGGAGCATTGTGCTGACAATGGCATGGAGCATTGTGATGAAAAGGGTACTGGAGCACTGTGAGGAAAGGAGTCATGGATCAATGTGATGACAGGGGTCATGGAGCTTTGTGATGACAACGGTCATGGAGCATTGTGATGACAGTGGTCATGGAGCTTTGTGATGACAAGCGTCATGGATCATTGGGATGACAGGGGTCATGGAGCTTTGTGATGACAAGGGTCATGGATCATTGTGATGACAGGGGTCATGGAGCTTTGTGATGACAAGGTTCATGGAGCATTGTGATGACACGGTCAAGGAACATTGCGATGACAAGAATTCTGGAGCATTGTGATGAAAGGGCAAGGAGCATTGTGATTAAAGGTGACAAGGAGCATTGTGATGATATGGGCAGAGAACTTTGTGATGACAGGGGTCATGGAGCATTGTGATGAAAAGTGCCATCGAATATTGTGCTGACAGGGATCATGGAGCATTTTGGTAAGAGAGGCCTTGGAGATTTGTGAAGGCAGGCGTCATGGGGCATTGTGATGACAGCGGTCTTGGAGCATTGTGATGAAAGGGGTCATGGAGCACTGTGATTACAGGAGCCATGGAGCATTGTGAATACAAAGACTATGGAGCATTGAGACGACAGGGTTCATGGAGCATTGTGATGAAAGTGATCATGGATCATTGTGATGACAAGTGTCCTGGAACCTTGTGATGACACGGTTCATGGAGCATTGTGATGACAAGGACCATGGCGAATTGTGATGTCATCTGTCATGGGGCATTGTGATGACAGTGGTAATCTAGAATTGTGATGAAAGTTATCATGGAGCACTGTGATGACAGGGGCCATGGAACATTGTGATGACAAAGGCCATGGAGCATTGTGATGACAAGCGTCATGGGGCATTTTGATGACATTGGCATGGAGCATTATGATGACAAGAGTTCTGGAGCATTTTGATGACAAGGGCATGGAGAATTGTGATGACAGGGGCCATGGAACATTGTGATGACAAAGGCCATGGAGCATTGGGATGACAAGTGTCATGGGGCATTTTGATGACATTGGCATGGAGCATTATGATGACAAGAGTTCTGGAGAATTTTGATGACAAGGGCATGGAGCATTGTGATGACAGGGCCCATGGAGCATTGCGATGAAAAGGGCAGGGAAAACTGTGATGACTGGGTTCATGGAGCATTGGGATGAAAGGGGCCATGGAGCATTGAGATGACAGGCGTCATGAGGCATGGTGATGACACTGGTCATGGAGCATTGTGATCAAAGAGATCATGGAGCAATATGATAACAGGGGCCATGGAGCATTGTGATGACAGGTGTATTGGAGCATTGTGATGAAAGTAGTCATGGATCATTGTGATGACATGTGTCCTGGAACACTGTGATGACACAGTTCATCGAGTATTGTGATGACAAGGGTCATAGCGAATTGTGATGACAGGTGTCAAGGGGCATTGTGATGACATTGATCATCTAGGAATTGTGATGAAATGTATCATGGAGCACTGTGATGACTGGGGGCATGAAGCATTGTTATGAAAATTGTCCTGGATTATGTGATGACAGCAGTCATGGAGAATTGTGATGACAGGGATTATGCAGCATTGTGTTGACAAGGGTATGGACTATTGTGATGACAATGGTCATGGAGCAATGTGATGAAAGTTTTCATGGAACATCGTGATGAAAAGTGCCTGGGAGCATTGTGACGGTAAAGGCCATGGAGCATTGTGATGACAAGTGTCATGGAGCATTGTAATGAAAGGTTTCATTGTGCACTGTGATGACAAGGGGGATGGAGTATTGTGATGAAACTGGTCCTGGAGCATTGTGATAACAGAAGCCGTGGAGCATTGTGATGACAGGCATCATGGAGCATTGTGAAGAAAGGGACGATGGGGAATTGTAATGACAATAGAGAAATGTGATGAAAATGGTCAGCAAGCATAGTGATTAAAGTGGTCATTGAGAATTGTGATGAAAAGCGACATAGAGCATTGTGATGACAAAGGTCAGGGAGAACTGTGATGACCAGGGTCATGTAGCATTGTGATGACACGGTCATGGAACATTGTGATGACAAGAATTCTGGAGCATTGTGATGACAAGGGCCATGGAGCATTGTGATGCCACGGTCATGGAACATTGTGATGACAAGAATTCTGGAGCATTGTGAGGAAAAAGTCATGAAGCATTTTGATTATAGGGGACATGGAACATTGTGATGACAAAGGCCATGGAGCACTGTGGTGACAGGTGTCATGGAGCATTGAGATGAAACGGGTCATGGACCATTATGATGACAGTGGTCATGGAGAATTGTGATGACAGTGGCCACGGGGAATTTGGATGAAAGGCGTACTGGAGCATTTTGAGGAAATGTTTCATGGAGACTTGTGATGACAAGGGCAGTTGAGCATCATGATGACAGGGGTCATGGGGCATTGTGCTGAAAGCGGTCATGGAGCATTGCGATGAAAAGCGCTATGGAGCATTGTGATGACAAGGGCCATGGAGCAATGTGAATACAAGGGACATGGAGCCTTGTGATGACAAGGGTCATGGATCATTGTAAAAACAGATATCTTTGGGCATTGTGATGACAGGGGCATGGAGCATTTTTATGTAAGTTGCCATGGACATTTGTGATGAAAGGGATCATGTGGATTTGTAATGACAAGGGCCATGGAGCATTGGGATGAAACAAATCTTGGAGTATTTTGATGAGAGTTGTCATGGAACATTGCGATGAAAAGCACCAAGGAATATTGTGATGACAAGGGCCATCGAGCATTGTGATGACAAGTGTCATGGAGCATTGTGATGACAGGTGTCATGGAGCATCGTGATGACAAATGCCATGGAGAATTGTGATAAGAGGTGGCATTGGGCATTGTGATGAAAGGGGTCATGGAGTACTGTGATTACAGGGGCCATGGAGCATTGTGATAACAAGTGACATGGAGAATAATGATGACAGGCGTCATAGAGCATTGTGATGACAAGTGCCATTTAGCATTTTGATGACAGGAGTCATCAGGCATTGTGTTGACAGGAGTCACGGAGCATTGTGATGACATGGGCCATGGAGCATTGTGAAGACAAGATTCGTGGAGCATTGTGATGACACGGGCATGAAGCATGGTGATGAAAACAGACCTGGAGCATTGTGATGACAAGGGCATGGAGCATTGTGATTACAGGAGACATGGAACATTGTGATGTTATTGGCAGGGATCGTTGTGATTACAGGGATCATAGAGCATTGTGATGACAACTGTCATGCAATATTTTGCTGACACAGATCATGGAGCATTTTGATGAGAGTGGCCTTGGAGCACAGTGATGAGAAACGTCATGGGTCATTACGGTGACAGTGGTCAAGGAGCATTGTGATGAAAGTGTTCATGGAGCAATGCGATTATCGGGACAATGGAACATTGGGAATACAAAGGCCAAGGAGCATTGAGATAACAGAGTTCATGGGGCATTGTGATGAATGTTGTCATGGATCTCTTTGATGACAAGTGTCCTGAAACCTAGTGATGACACGGTTTATACAGCATTGAGATAACAAGGGCCAAGGCGAATTGTGATGACACGTGTCTTGGGGCATTGTGATGACATTGGTCACCTTGCATTGTGATGACAATGGTCATGTAGAATTTTGATTAAAGTTATCATGGATCACTGTGATGCCAGAGGCCAAGGAACATTTTGATGACAAATGTCATTGAGCAATGGGATGACACGGGAATGGAGTATTATGCTGACAAGTGTTCTGGAGCATTGTGATTACAGGGGCCATGGAGCATTGTGATGACAAAGGCATGGAGCATTGTGATGACAAGGGTCATTGAGCATTGTGATTACAAGACCATGAGGCATTGTGATGACAGGGGCCTTGGAGCATTGTGATGACAATGGTCATCAAGCATAGTGATGACAGGGGTCATAGAGCATTGTGATGAGAAAGACCATGGAGCATGGTGATGACAGAGGCCATGGAACATTGTGGTGACAAGGCCATGTACCACTGTGATTACAAGGGTCATGGAGCATTGTGATGACAAGAGCAGGGAACCTTGTGGTGACCAGGGTCATGGAGACTTTTGATGACAACTTTCATGGAGCGTTGTGATGACAGGGTTCATGGACCATTGTGTTGAAAGGGAACATGGAGCAGTGTGATTACAGGGTCCATGGAGCATTGTGAATATATAGGCCATGGAACAATGTGATGACAGGGGTCATGTAGCATTGTGATGACAGGGTCATGGAGCATTGTGATTACAGGTGTTAAGGGGCACTGTGATGACAGGGGGCATGGAGCATTGTGATGAAAATTGTCCTGGAGCATTGTGATGACAGCGGTCACAGAGAGTTGGGATGAAAGGTATCATGCAGCATTGTGATGACAACTGTCATGGATCATTTTGATGACAGGGGTCATGGATTATTCTGATAACAAGGTTCATAAAGCAATTTGATGACATGGGTCATGGAACATTGTCTTGACACGGGCATGGAGCATTGTAATGATAGGATATCTGGAGCATTGTGATGAAAAGGGGATGGAGCATTTTGATGACAGGGTCCAAGGAGCATTGTGCTGACAATGGCATGGAGCATTGTGATGAAAAGGGTACTGGAGCACTGTGAGGAAAGGAGTCATGGATCAATGTGATGACAGGGGTCATGGAGCTTTGTGATGACAACGGTCATGGAGCATTGTGATGACAGTGGTCTTGGAGCTTTGTGATGACAAGCATCATGGATCATTGGGATGACAGGGGTCATGGAGCTTTGTGATGACAAGCATCATGGATCATTGTTATGACAGGGGTCATGGAGCTTTGTGATGACAAGGTTCATGGAGCATTGTGATGACACGGTCAAGGAACATTGCGATGACAAGAATTCTGGAGCATTGTGATGAAAGGGCATGGAGCATTGTGATTAAAGGTGACAAGGAGCATTGTGATGATATGGGCAGAGAACTTTGTGATGACAGGGGTCATGGAGCATTGTGATGAAAAGTGCCATCGAATATTGTGCTGACAGGGATCATGGAGCATTTTGGTAAGAGAGGCCTTGGAGATTTGTGAAGGCAGGCGTCATGGGGCGTTGTGATGACAGCGGTCTTGGAGCATTGTGATGAAAGGGGTCATGGAGCACTGTGATTACAGGAGCCATGGAGCATTGTGAATACAAAGACTATGGAGCATTGAGACGACAGGGTTCATGGAGCATTGTGATGAAAGTGATCATGGATCATTGTGATGACAAGTGTCCTGGAACCCTGTGATGACACGGTTCATGGAGCATTGTGATGACAAGGACCATGGCGAATTGTGATGACATCTGTCATGGGGCATTGTGATGACAGTGGTAATCTAGAATTGTGATGAAAGTTATCATGGAGCACTGTGATGAGAGGGGCCATGGAACATTGTGATGACAAAGGCCATGGAGCATTGTGATGACAAGCGTCATGGGGCATTTTGATGACATTGGCATGGAGCATTATGATGACAAGAGTTCTGGAGCATTTTGATGACAAGGGCATGGAGAATTGTGATGACAGGGGCCATGGAACATTGTGATGACAAAGGCCATGGAGCATTGGGATGACAAGTGTCATGGGGCATTTTGATGACATTGGCATGGAGCATTATGATGACAAGAGTTCTGGAGAATTTTGATGACAAGGGCATGGAGCATTGTGATGACAGGGCCCATGGAGCATTGCGATGAAAAGGGCAGGGAACACTGTGATGACTGGGTTCATGGAGCATTGTGATGAAAGGGGCCATGGAGCATTGAGATGACAGGCGTCATGAGGCATGGTGATGACACTGGTCATGGAGCATTGTGATCAAAGAGATCATGGAGCAATATGATAACA